>NC_090743.1:93545193-93567693 GCF_036898095.1 Palaemon carinicauda | reverse complement strand
GGTTCTCGAGAACCCTAGTGTTAGAACTTATCTCTTTTTTCATTTGGAGCACAAGGGTGTGCGGAGCTAGTTTGAAAGAGATCCTCTCTCTGTTGCGAGGGTAAGCGTTCGAGAGTTGCCTGAAAACCCAGGATTCATCTATTGACATTTTTATCTTGTTAGAGACTCTGGCATCGCTGTTAGGCTAACCCCCCACGCTTCCAGATTTCCCGGAAGCTTCTGGAAGTAGCTGAGTTTCATATAAAGGCGACCCTAGGGTTGCATAGTTCAGATACAGAATCCCAACCTTAAGTCATAGCCACATCCCATCTCTTCCTTCCCTCATATGCAGCTCAGTTTATTGTTTTAAAAGTGTTCAGTGAAAGTTTTGGTGTGACAGGTTTATGTAAACATAGTTAGTACTTATAAAAATTTTCTTAGAGTTTTTGTAACTGGCCCTGTAGTAAGGGGAAAAGGCATTTGTATTGTGATCTGGTTATCTATTTTTATTTAGTATCAAACTTGATTATTGTATTCGGAATGAATTTCATGCGAAACTAGTGAATGTATAATTTTCATAAGTATTTCTTTTGAACTAGTCTAACGTTTATTCAGAATTAATATTTAAAGTAAAGTGATTATATAATTTTCTGATTATAACAATTTTGTCTTAATCTAACTTTTGTTCAGATTTAGTATTTAGAGTAATTTATTTGTTTCATTTAAATTCCTTCAAAGAGTTGTAATTTATACAAAATATATTTATTTTTGTAAAGAGTGTATTATTCCAATCACCAGTGTTTAAATAGGTATTTACTCGTATCATGTTAAAGAATCGAAGAGAGACGTGTTTGAATAATTCTTAAGAATAATTACCCAGTTTTGTTTTGAGTGTACTTAAAAAACCTTTGGATATTCAGTGTTTTATATATTGCTGTCTGGGAGTTACATAACTGTCTCAGAGTTCGGGTATTAATATTTCCCAGTGTAACAGATTTCATGTAAAAGCAAACAGGTGAGTTTGGAATTCGAGAGGTTGTTTAGCTTGCCAGCCCAAATATATATAATATTATGTGTTTGGTTTCCAAATACAAGCCATCATACAATATATATGTATGTATATATATATATATATATATATATATAAATATATATATATATATATATATATATATATATATATATATATATATATATATATATATATATACATATATATATATATATATATATATATATATATATATATATATATATATATATATATATATATATATATATATATATATATATATATATATATATATATATACAAGCACACACACACACACACATATATATATATATATATATATATATATATATATATATATATATATATATATATATATATATATATATATATATATATATATATATATATATTTGGGCTCAGGCCATGTCATCCTGATGGAAATTCCTAAAGGGTAGATTTCTAGGGTATATTTGACTACAGTGATATTCCTAGAGAATTTTACCTTAAGGTATCCAGAATTCTAACTCCTGGAACGAATATCCCTAAATGAGCTCACAGGGATATCGCATAATATCAGAGGACGTATTCTTGACACGTCACATAGCTATCTTCACCCCGAACAGTATTAATGCTTCGAGGGGTTATAGTGACAAGAATCTGAAACGAGAATAAAAAGAGAGCCACTCATAAGGCATCTCTCCTATTCCGTTTCCAGTGTGTATCTGATGAAGGCGGTAGCGCCCTCTTTATTCCTTTTCGTGTAGCTCTACTACTCGGTGTTTTCCCGTGTGCTCTCTCGTTATTTTGGATTTATTTTAATGTTTTGATGACTTCTCCAGCCTCTTCTGCCTCTGGAAAGTTGAGTATTATCTTTACTATGTATAAATGTAAGCTCTTGTCGTGTTGAATTAATCCTAAGTGGTTTTAACGTAAACAAGAGCTGTTGCCTACCGGAGGCATCCTGGATGCTATCGCTCGTTATTTATGGGTCATTTAGTTAGCTAGAGTGACGTTCCCGGTCTGTTATGCTTTAATAATCTAGCTATTTAGCTCCTCTAGGAATTCTTATATTGTACCGTCAGTTGTTTAGCTCGGTGATTTCGACACGGGTCGAGGTACCGATCTTGCCCTTCGCGAGGCTTAGTAGCCTAGACGTCTGCCCCTAGTACTATCATGCATGATATAAGTTTTTCCGAGTGTTATATTATTGAAGCTATAGGCAAATATTTTATACATGTAAGATATTGTTGAATTTTTTTTTTCCAAGATTGTATACGAGAGAGTTTCGATGAATTAGGTAATCGATTCTCACCTTACCTAGTCTAGTATTCTAGGTACAGTAGTATACTTTCACACATCCCCGATTGTTCTTTTCTCCTACGGAGACTAAGTTCAATCCCTCTCTCCCTCTGAAAGCCTTTGGCTTATTCCTAGTGGTTCTACCTGTATAATAATCCAGGTATAACTATTCTAGGATATGTCTGTCCTGTCCCGATAACCAGAGTGACTGGTTTTTTGGGTTAGGGCAGAACATCAGAGTTTCTAGTCTGTGGTCTGCTTCTTCTTAGCATAGAGAATGAGTCTCCTTTGCTAGGTTAGGGGCGGACACAGGAAGCTTTGCTTCCCTAGTCCATGTTGGAAGGATTCTGTAAGAGATGATTCCTTCCTCTAGTGGTCTAGCAGACTGTCCTGTGTTGTTTTTTTCGGGCTGGAGAATGTGTTTTCTCTGTTGCCCGGCGAAATAACTTCACCTAACTTTGTTCTGGTTGGGAGGAGGATAGCAAGTATTGCCAGTCTTCCTCCCTAATAGACAAATCTAGGTTAGGATGAGCTTCCCTAACTGCTGAGTGTGTCTCTTGCTAGAACGAAGTCTATAGGACCCTTATCCCTTCCCTACCTCTCTTTCTTTTATTTTCTTTTGGCCGCAGTCCTACTTCCGTACCTAGTGTAGGTTAGGATGGAGGACCGGCTCAGCTCTCTGCCGTCTGGCATTACGTGTCGGCCGGCAGAGACCCTTTGTTCTTTGCAGAGTGAACCCCAGACCTCCCTTGGTCTCCCTTCCATGTCTGCCGGTAGAGCCCGGCAGGCTATGGATTCTTTGGAAGCCTGAATGCTACATTCTCCCCTTCCATAAGTTCACTCTTTCTGGACAGAAGGTCGTATGGCAATGCTGCCTTATAACCTTACATCCATACTGTTTTTCTGACTATTGTGTTGCACCCCTAACCCGGCTGCCAGCTTAACAGCTGACAGCCGGGTAGGTGGAGGTTTTCTGGTTCTTGGCTACTGACAGCGAGCATGGGTATTATTATCTTTGCCGGCCGGCAGTGGAAACACAGCCCGAATCTGCTGGCCACTACGATTAGCGGCCAGCAGCCGGGTATTAGTGTTTTCAGCCGTCGGCTGCCAATGATTGCCGGCCGGAACACAGTCGCGAATTAGTGGGCTACCGCCTATTAGTTAAAGATAGTATATCTTTGAACTATATAGGGGTAGATGCCGGCCGACACGCACGCACTGGTTTTTTGGGTTAGGGCAGAACATCAGAGTTTCTAGTCTGTGGTCTGCTTCTTCCTAGCATAGAGAATGAGTCTCCTTTGCTAGGTTAGGGGCGGACACAGGAAGCTTTGCTTCCCTAGTCCATGTTGGAAGGATTCTGTAAGAGATGATTCCTTCCTCTAGTGGCCTAGCAGACTGTCCTGTGTTGTTTTTCTCGGGCTGGAGAATAAGTTTTTTCTGTTGCCCGGCGAATAACTTCACCTACTTTGTTCTGGTTGGGAGGAGGATTGCAAGCATTGCCAGTCTTCTTCCCTAATAGACAACTCTTGGTTAGGATGAGCTTCCCTAACTTCTGAGTGTGTCTCTTGCTAGAACGAAGTCTATAGGACCCTTATCCCTTCCCCACCTCTCTTTCTTTTATTTCCTTTTGGCCACAGTCCTACTTCCATACCTAGTATAGGTTAGAATGGAGGACCGGCTCAGCTCTCTGCCGGCTGGCATTACGTGTCGGCCGGCAGAGACCCTTTGTTCTTTGCAGAGTGGACCCCAGGCCTCCCTTGGTCTCCCTCCCATGTCTGCCGGTAGAGCCCGGCAGGCTATGAAATCTTTGGAAGCCTGAATGCTACATTCTCCCCTTCCATAAGTTCATTCTTTCTGGATGGAAGGTCGTATGGCAATGACGTCTTATAACCTTACATCCATTCTGTTTCTCTGACTATTGTGTGGTACCCCTAACCCGGCTGCCAGCTTAACAGCCGACAGCCGAGCAGGTGGAGGTTCTCTGGTTCTTGGCTACTGCCGGCGAGCATCGGTATTATTACCTTTGCCTGCCGGAAGTGGAAACACAGCCCGAATCTGCTGGCCACTACGATTAGCGGCCGGCAATCGGATATTAGAGTTTTCTGCTGTCAGCCGGCAATTTATTGCCGGCCGGCACACAGTCCCGAATCAGGGGGCTGCCGCCTACTTAGTTAAGGATAGTATATCTTTGAACTATACAGGGGTAGATGCCGGCCGGCACGTACCGGCGCGTGCTGGCTGGCACAACAGCATGCGATGTACAGTAGTTGTTATATTCGCAGTGTAGTACACACTGCATTAGTAGAAACTGCTGTACAGAGTTTGTGATAACACTAAAGTTCTTCATCGTACTTAATGTTATCTTGTACAGCCTTTTGTTGAGACCGTACAATATATAGAAAGTGAGTTCTTTCTGTATTCTTTCCATCCCGTATATTAAAACTACACATTAAATTTCCGTTTAGGAAATTACATAAGGTATTCTAGTATAGAATTAACCTTAGTTTTAATATCTTGGGAGGTTACAGTAATTGACTGAACAGAAAATACAAGTATGTGTCTTTCCTTCTTTCTTTTATAGCTTTTCTATATAAGCTAAATGTTTCAATATAAGTGAAAAGCCTTCACTTGATACTCATATATATATATATATATATATATATATATATATATATATATATATATATATATATATATATATATATATATTACAGCAATTATGCAAGTTCATAAAGGTTTCTTGCATCAAGAAATATAAGTACATCTGTGAGAGAATCTTCTATGAAGTTCAGATCAGTAGAGAAAGCACGCATTCACTTAGCAAACGAGGACCAATATCCAGTTGTCTCCCTTGATTAGACGTCATAAAACCAGTGGAAACCACGAACTCAAATAGTTGCCGATATATCTCATTGGAAACTGAGACTCGGCAGTCATAGTTGAGTAAATATATTAAGGATCTGTGACCACTATTTGGGGAAAAGCTTTCTCTGATATTTTTAATATGTGCTAATGCATTGCAAAATTAGCAGAGGTGACCCTCCCAAAACATTGGGCTTAACTTCCTGAATTGTTAAAAATTCAAGATGGCCGTCAAGTTCTCCTAGCCCATTCATTTATCATGGAAAACGGGAGTTCCATGACAACCTACTAGCTTAGCTTTATGGAAATGGTTGAGGTTCTGTTGTATCATCATTCAAGATGATGATACCATGGTTACAGATATATGATAAAAAAAAATATGGAAGGTAGCTCACCAAGTTCTGTCTTGAATTTAGCTCCTTACTTGCGGATAAAGGTCAATACATGTATAAAGGACTATTTTCTCAATCTATGACAAATCATCCATATTCATGCCTAACCTTGGACCTATGGATTGAGATGACAATGAACAAGGGTTCCATAATGAAGGCTGGATTAGCCCAGTCTCTGAATGTTACTAATTGATACAAAAGCAGTCAATTTTATCAACAGTGTACGAGTTTCTCTGCATACTTTAGCCATTCTAAACTTTTCTACAAGAGATCATGTTGAAAACGCTAGTTCTTGTTTTGTGATTGTTGAATAGGCTATACACAATTATCAATGTTCGACAGAACTTACATCTGACCCTTTTGATTTAGAAAATGATGCCCTTCAGTCTTTACAATCAGGCCAAGTTGCATCAAAAGAACTCCAAAAGGACTTTGAAATGGCACACACTGATGAAGAAAAGATTGTCCAGGACTTTTTCAATCAAAGAATGTTTTCTGATACTGTGCTTTTCATTGCAACAATTCCCAGAAACTAAAAATTTAATATTTTCCCATGTAGATAGCCAACAAAGAAAGCATTTCATATAATTAAAAAAAAAAAAAAAAAAAAAACAGATGCAATATCAAACCAAGTTATGGCTGAAATTAGAGCTTGAGTGGAGAATGGTAAGGGAAATTTTGATCTTTCTGAAGTCATGCAATATTGCATCACTGATCAATCACTTTCAGTTTTTAACATCAACGGTTCACTGAAAAAAAGGTGAATGATCCAAATTAATTTAAAAATTTAGCTTCACGGAACTTGATATTATCTAATCATTCATAGCTTTTAGTGACATGGGTTACATGAGAAAACTTTGACACCTTCTGCAGAACAGAGAATGAAGACAGATTCTGATTTAAGTGCTTCTGACGCAGATTGTCAACTATTCGGATCCTGTTATGCAAGTTTAGTCATTTATTTTAATCAAGTGTAAGGTAATTTGCTGATAGCCGTTTTCTTTCAGTAGCTTTTAAGTTGATGTTTCAAAATTATCTCACTCACATTCTCTTGTACTTATTTTATAATAATATTTCATTATTCAATCCTTAATTAATTACTGATAGTTTACACCAATTATAAGACATTATTCTTAGTTTATTTGATATCAGTGAACGTTATTTTCTCTGATAGTTTTAAATGTCATGTTTATAAAGTGTGGTTTTTGAAAGGAAAATAAAGAGAAGAAGGAGCCGTGTGTGATTTCAAACCTATGAAAGTTATTGTCTGACTTTAGTGATTCATAGTAATGTCCCTATAGAGGACATTTGGAGCCCAGAACCCGGAATTAAGACTATTAGTACCCAGTAAGAACTATCAGTAACTCTTTAGAAGCTGCATCCAGTGATAGAGAAATAATGGAGCAGTGGCTGAGGGCTGGGTGACTCGAGTTAGTAATAGAATAGATGCCCTACTAGTCTGAGACTCACATCCTACCTCAAGTGAATTAGTAGAAGCTCTAGAAGAGATGAATAATAGACTTTGTAAATTAGAAAAAAGTGCATGATAAATTAGAAGTGGAACTTGAACCTGAGGAATTAGAAAATTACTTAGAACAAGCAGATCGTGCATGGCATAGGGCTAGGCAGATGAGGCTGCAATGTGCAAATAGACCTAAGGATATTTCGGCAGCAGGCATCGGCGAAAACGACTCTGGAAGCTCTGCAAGTACAGCATCCATTCATGCAATGCTGCCAAAACTAGAATTACCAAGATTTGGTGGTGAAATAACACAGTGGCAGAGTTTCTGGGACCAGTTTTCGTCCCACGTAGACAACACTGAGTTACCAGTCATTAGTAAGCTGACCTACTTGCTATTCCTGTTAGATGGTTCTGCCAAGGATGTGGTGCAAGGCGTGCCACACACCAGTGCCAGCTATAAAACAGTTGTCGACTTACTCAAGTAAAGATTTGGCAAGTCTGATTGCATTATTCATGCACATGTCTAAGCTCTTTTTTCCCTTCAAGTACCTGTCCACCAAGGTAAGAGCTACACAAAACATCTTTGGAGACTTTGGGATAAGGTCATAAAGCATAAAAGAATCTTAGATGCCCTTGGAGTAACAGGAGAGCAGTGTGAGGTTCTCCTAACCCCTATTATTATGTCTTGGCTTCCAATGGAGTTAAGGCTACGATTTTCAAGAGAGTGCAGTGGCCATGAAAGTTATATTGATTGGTTGTTGAAGTGGCTTAAAAGGGAAGTAGAAGAGCTAGAAAGAAATGAGATGTACAGAAAAAATATCCCAGCTCTTGGGCCTCATGGTAGAAATGAGGAAAGAAAGAATATTAATAGTAAGGAAAGCAGTGATAATTTTTTTTACAACCTCTGTCTTATACGCAATTTTTCCAAGTGAAAGTTCAAATTATGTTTTTTGTAAGAATGTAAACCATAAATCTGAAAGGTGTCACAAATTTTCAGCATTAGATGGGCAGCAGAGGTATGATAAGATAAGAGAATTGGGTGTTTATTTTAAATGTTTGAAGAGCTGCCATATATCTATAGGTTGTAAGGTAAGGTGTGTTATCAGCAACATGATAAGAAGTGCCTGGCTTGCCACCCTGGTATCTCGCTCTTGTGGCCTCCTCAAGTGATTTAGGAATATCATGGTAGTCAAAAACTAGATGGACCTCATCATAGTTGCAGCAATTGCCACTCTAACCATTGAGCAGATGTTTTAACCCAAGGTGGTTTACCCATTGCCTGGACAGCTGTCATTCCGTCAATGATATTCACCTTTCTTGGTAACAATAAATCAATGTAATTATTAACATTCTCTAGCTGCAGATACCCACCAGTTTTGTTCAACAGCTCGTCAAGTATAGCTATAAGCTTGGTCTTGTCTGAGCTTGGTAGAAGTTCCCCACTCACTGTGAACTAGGTATGCGAGAAGCAGTGAACTCATGCTGACCAATGTTCTCTTTAAGGTTGATCTCAGGGTGTGGTAAAGCAACAATCAACATGGAAAACAGTGACCTGTCACCTTGACCTTAACTACTTGATCAACCAGTTAGTGTTTCACTGACTTCCTTAGGCTCTTCCACATCTTGAGTTAAACCTTCTTCATTCTGGCCAAGACACTGAATTCATTCATGTTGATGCACTTTTGAACAAACTTGGCATACTTCTCCTGCCTAATTTATTCTCCGTTGCAAAGGTCTTTCTGCACCTCAGCTGGCATAGCAACCTTGGTGATGATATTAATCATGTCTTCCCCTCATATTTCGTAGGATTCATGGAGGACCTAAGCACAGTCTTCAGTCGGGAAATGCTCTCTTCTTGCCTTCTCTAGATAGCCATTCAAAGGTCATGATGTTCTTTGCATACAGCAGTTGGTATGACAGCCATCACATGTGCTTCTTCAGCTAACCTACTCAACACTGGAGCTCTAAGGAGGAATCGCTCCTGAGCACTGATATTTTGTGTAATGCGACAAGTCCTCCAGTGACTTTCATGACACAGTTGATGTGTTCAAGAGCATAAGCGACACCAATGGCACAGAATGGAATTTGGTTATTGTTGACCACAAAGTTTCTCTCTATAACTCTTGGTATAAGTCTTGATCTGTGATCTGAAGGGCTTCCATCTCTGCAAGATAGAATGAAACCCGCTTATCATGAGCAAAAAAGCACATGCACAGAGCATCAAGGGATGACAGATGTAGCTTCCAAAGGCCGTCACTAGTAGCCCGGATAAATGTATATATTAGTAATGCCATATTTATGTTACTCCGCACAAACCTGAAGAGTGGGCTTTGAGCGTCCTTTTTCTTATCAAATTAGGCCATCATTTTCAGTACCCTTTGGGAACCAAGTGTAGGCTGTATGTTTTGCTGCTCCTTCAACATCTTTTGCTGCAGCTTTGGTTAAGCTTCTATGCTGCCTCTAAATATGGACCCTTCAGATGACGATGATATAGGAAGAATTCTTCCACATAGAGATCATAGAGGGCTTGGAATGTAGTAATGTGTGCTTCTAGAGCTCTTTCCATATGTATGGCTTCTAGGATCTGTCTTGTGGCTGGACCATAGACGTCTGCTTCACTCCAAGATTCATCCACCCCGCAATCTTCTACAGCATGTCTAGTTGCCTTTGGTGCAGCCATCACTGTATGCATCTCACTCAGTCTCAGCACCCACTTGCCCTTGCAATCATCTCTGGTTAACTCAAGCTGCTTAGCTCCATACAAGGCCATATCCAAGGTAATCACTGTCTTCCTGTTATTAGCCATGACCATGCAGTTGATTTGTTGTGTTTGTTTCAGGACTGTGGCCAGTGTTGGCCATTTATGAGGTGCAGCTAGCAAAGGCGAGGGACTAACCTCTGACAGAGGTTTCTTAGACGACAAGAGAGAGTTGTAGGCTGTCCAGGGAGTGAAATTTGACATCACTAACTTGTCTCGACAGCTGGCTGCTGTAATCCATCAGAGGACTATTTATCATTGGGGTGGTTCCCATCCATCGTCCCCTGAAGCTTTAATATCTGGTGGGGCAATATCCATGTCCTGGATATCATGAGTAGCATCCTGCATTTGATTATTATGAGCAGTGATATCCATAGTTTCCACATCTCCATCTTCAGTGATACACATGATTGCCCGTGAAAGTAACCACACTGAATCTTGAGCAAAATAGAGTTCAATTGCTATTAGATTGGCGCCAAGCTGGAATCCATCAAAGATGGTACTTTTGGCAGTTTGTGTATTAGGTGCATGGCAGTGGATGAAATCTGGGTCAGCCAGGCTCTTCAGAAAATGGTCTCTGTCTTTCTCGTCAGGCAGCCTAAACTTTCTTGTGCTATGTGGGTCAGTGAATAGCTCCTTATGTTGATAAAGTGCAGTGGCTGTAGCATGTAGAGTCCATTTCCCATCTGGTGTATCTTCACTAAAATCACTGTTGTGAATGGCAAAGAAAATGAATGCACTCTTACCCATTGTTACTGGAAAATCTGTCCCCTGTTCCTGAGTTTCTTCTATGACTGCATTTTTCAATTGAGTTTCAAGCCTTAGGATCTGGAAGTAATCCACAGAGAGACCAGAACCATGCAGGAATTCATGGAGCTTCTTACTTCTAGTGGACTGATGCACTGCAACGTCAATGCCAAGAAGCTGTTGCCATGCCAAGCAATGGTGAAATGGAGCATCTGATTGTTTTAGCTGTACATGGCTTGGCTCTTTGATTTGAAGCAATATATATATATATATATATATATATATATATATATATATATATATATATATATATATATATATATATATATATATATATATATTGTTCTGACTGATGACTAGAACATATTGATGAATGGTGGCAGAATGGACTGTCTCTGCTTCAATGCTTGAAACGGTTCCAGCAACCAACCAGCGAATGAAGGTATAAAATGCTTTGGGAACATCTTGTTCAGCATCAACAATGGGCAATTCTCTTTTGAATTCCCATGTGGGCTTGATCTGGGCAGATGTCTGATGTCACTCTTAGTAGTCTTTTGCATGGCAGCATCTCTGACAGCTGTAATGAAGACACGATCAAGCTCATTACGTCATTTTGGTTTCATGAAGGAGACATCATTGATTTGAGAGGCAATTTTCTCCTTGATATAAAGTGTAGATGACTCTTTGTGCACAACACTTGATTGCAGCATACTAGCGTAGGCAGATTTGAGGTCAGTCATGTTAAGAGCTTCCCTAGCCTGTAGAAGAGTGCAGGCAAGGCTGACAAACCCAATATCTGAAACTACTTAGCCAATATTAGCTTTTTCTCTGCATGCTTTTTGTCCTCACTTCTGCTAGATGCACTTTGCTGGACATTCTGAACCCAGCATAAGAGATGATAACATCAATGGCACGAGCATCATCCTCAGTGATAGGAGCACTCAGCTGCCCCTTCCAAGTTTGATTTTTGCTCCCTTCAACAGCCTTTTGCAGTTGTTTCGCACACTGAATGTACATACCTCATGAACTGGCTCTCTGCTATTTTGTTGGCAGAATTAACACAAGTTTGCATTAAAAGGAGATGTTGCCGAACGTGTTAAGTGAGGAGTCTTGCTTTCAGCAGAATCTTGTACACAAGCGACAGCTGCAGAAGAAAGTTGTACAAGTCTCTTTTGAGGATGCTGACTCTCTCATTGTTAATAAGCCTTCTGGTATCGTATCTTGCTACGTTCTAGGTGACCACTATGACATGTAGACCCATCACAATTTCTGTGCCATTTTGCTTTCTTTGCTTTCAAATCGGTGGTTGTATATCCTTGTGATTGTCTGCTGACTTGTGGATATGTAGTATCTCCATACTATCCCCTCTTTTATGTATAAGCTGGAGAACTTATAATATGCTTCTTCTGATGGTTCAATCACTAGATCACGAATGTCTGGCTCCTGACACTGAATAAAGTTTAAAATCAGTTTCTCGTTTTGGTTCCTTACTGGTGTTTGGCAAAATCCTATGACTGCTAAATGCAACACACTTACTTAGGGATCCCCTAAGGTGAATATAGATGTCTAATGATTATTCTAGGGTCTTAACTACCATGTACAAAAGTCATAAGATGTGAGTCATTATTGGTCATCTTCCTGAAAAGCAAAATTAGACATATCAGTACATGTTGCTTTAAGTTGATACTGGCATAGTGGCTGAAAAGTTTATAACAAAAACTATTAATTTTGTCATACAGGCAAATAAGCATTGTACCATGGACGCCGTGGTAGTTCTGAATGTATATTAGCAAATAAACATTTTAGCTAAAAACAATCTAATATTTTGATATATCAGACTTTAAAATGAAACTTCCTTGTTACAGTGTTTCCGGCCAAAATTTGACTTTTCAACTTTTATGCTGCATCAAGGTCACAAGAGCGTAATGAAAAAACTGACACAATTTTTTCACTTCGCAACAATTCAAGGAATTAACTTAAAATATCAATGGGGAACACAGTTAGTTGTATTGGCCACCCCAACTATAACAAGTTTTCAGGAATGAAAGTTTCCCTTTTTAACATGAGCTTTCACTAAACATTCTTTATAACGAAAATCACAGAAAACATCAGGAGATACCCGTGGGACTGAATATATTAAAATACACAATTTTCCGTGTATGTATGACACATAAAATGACCCAAAAATTATGAAAAAAATAAATTAATTGAGATTTCGAAGGAACAAGATCCCTTCTTCTCCAGAAAACAAAGGGTTATAAATTTTCGAAAAGAGGCACAGAAAGGTTCTTAAGAAATGGAAAACCCGTTACGGTCTTAGCAAAAATTAACAGCATTCACAATGGTTTGCTTACATCGTTTAACAGTTCCTTGATAATTGTTACGCCGTTTTTGACAATATTATTTGAAAACAAATCAGTACCTGAGTAACATAACTGATACATTAGATTTAAGTATACATGTACCATATGATATTTTTATAAAGCTGATAGAATTGTTTGTTTCTGAGTCGTATTTTACTTGTAACGGTCAGTTTTCCTCTCAAATAACTGGTCCTCCCATGAGTTCCCCTTTGTCTCCTTCCTGTTTTAGACAATATTTTACCTGACATTTTAGATTTTGATAATACATGGGTGAGCTATGTTGATATAATTTTTGTTGTTGTTCCGTGTTCTCTTAATATTGATAACTTTATTCAAGTATTTAAACAACTACAATTTCCCATCAAATGCAAAGTGGAAACAGAAAATAACAAGTGAGCAAGTCCTGAACGCGGACATGGTCCTCGTAGAGGACATACCTCCGCCAAGGTGACCTAGAGCGCCATATGTCCTAGAATCATGAATCTTCAAATGTACTTGACCTTCACGTGACCTTGACCTTCAGGTGACCTTGACCTTCACGTGACCTTGACCTTCACGTGACCTTGACCTTCAAGTGACCTGCTTGACTTTTGACCTTCAAGTGATCTTTGTTCATTTGCCACTGATACTTAATATGACATTGATATAATGCACCAATATGACCTTGACCTTTGACCTTTATAAATTTGAACATCACCCATGGGTTGCGCCTGGACTAGGACTTCCCTGTTGGCTTATGCAAAAGTCAGTGCTTTATTTCTGTCTCTTGATATGGCCACTTATGTCATAGTGACACCAGTGACCCCTGTGACCTTGACCTTGGGGTGACCTTGACCAAAATTTAATCAGTTCTTCCATACACATTGGGGAACTACTTGGCCAAGTTTGAAGTGATTCCGTGTAGAAATGTGGCCTCTACGTTGTCCACAGATAGACAGACAAACAGAGAAACAAACAAACAAACAAACAAACAAACCGAACCGAAAACATAACCTCCGCCGCTTGGCGGAGGTAATAAGGAATTACCTTTCTTGGACACACTAGTAATCCGTCCGGAAGTTAGCTTTCTTAAATACAAGGTTTACAGGAATGAAATTCATCCAGATTCATTTATACAGTACATGCATTTTCGAACCAGACAAGAGCTACAAAATTAGGTGTTATTTCTAACTTTTTTTAAGGGCTTATAAAGTTTGTGACCATGAATTTATTGAATATGAAATCAGTCATCTTAAAAAGGTTTTCAGAAAACATGGCTACGATTCTGGGTTAATTGAAAAGGCACACCCGAAAGCAAGGAAAACATATGATAAAAAGAAAATAAGAGCCATTTCCAAAAGTCGACGAATGACTTCTTATCATTCCCAAAACAGGCTGAGACAATATGTTACCTAACACTTGCCTGGAAATTTGTATAATGATTAGGGTATGCAACAATAACTTAACTATTAAGGGTTTGAAAAAATCAGGGAAAGGAAATGCAGCCAATAAATCATAAATATATAAACTACCATGTGGAACATGTGATAAGGTATACATAAGAGAGTCGGTAAATTTACAAAGAGGAAAAAGAGAACATGGAGATACAGTTAGAAGAAAAGATGAAAATAACGCTATTTTTAATCATATGACACTGGAAAATCCTCCAATAGAGTTTAAGAATATGGACAAATTGATATCAACGCCTAATATATATATATATATATATATATATATATATATATATATATATATATATATATATATATATATATATATATATATATATATATATATATATATATATATATATATATATATATATATATAGACGAAAACTGATTGAACCTGTTTTATTTGAATATTCTGAAAATGTTAATATAAGTCAAAGTAATTTTAAATTGGATTTCTTCTTAAATAGTATTGTCAAAAACAATGTAGCTATAGTTAAGGAAATGTTAAAATAATATGTAAACTAACCACCGTGACTGCTGTCACTTTTCGCTATGACTGTAACGGATGTTTTTATTTCTTACGAACCTTTCTGTACCTCTTTTTAAACAGTTATAATCATTTGCTTTCTGAATCGGAAGGGAGATGGTCCCTTCGAAATCTCAATAAATGTCATTTTTCATTAATTGTGGGTTATTCTATTTATCATACATACACGGAAAATTATACATTTCAATGCACGTATATCTCAATCTCATTAATTATTATTTTTCTTTAATATCTTAAAGCAATAAGGGGAAAGATTATTCACAACAAGCAAAATTTTAGTTACCATAGCGGTAAGAGTAATGCGGACCATCGGTATAAATTATCAGTACTCTCTCATTTTTGAGTCTACAATCAAGCAGTGCTTGATTAACATTGGCACCCTAATGAGGACGACTGTCATGCAGCTCTACAATAATTACTTTTAAATTAAATATGATATACTTAGTGGTGCATTGCAATAGGCATTAATCTTAGTCTCTTAGACATCATTGGCTAAAATATCACCCCAGACGTAGGATTTATTCCTAACCTTATATTTAAATTCTAAGAATTACAATTCAGAGTATTCAATAGATCATCTACATATTAATTATTTTGAAGGGCACTATCCATTACAATGCATTATATCAATTTCACTGTTTGCTCTAAAAAAAATAAAGCAATATCCAGGTGTATTCGTATGAGCAAAACTACAGAATATAGATATCAAAACAAGACACCTATCAAGGGGAAATCCTGCTGGATATGGTGGCATTGAACGACGAGATTAATAAAAATTGAAGAGTATTCGAAAGAATGATGTTAAGAACAAATGTTTTACTATTCAATTCATCCTTCAGTAATTATATTACTATCAACTATTATTTGCTTTTATAGTTAAGAAAAGCATATTTTTAGATTTGAGGGAATGCTTATTGTTTCTAAATAATACACACACGCAAGTAATATGACAGAACAATATCACTTTTGTTTTGATAAATGTAAAAGCACTCGGCGAAATCTTTTCTCAAGAAGCTCCCTTTACCTCCTAATTCTCAGAAACACAAATTCATGATATTTAATTAGATGCACATATAAAAAAACGAGGAATGTTTATTGAAATCCCATGCAAAGGAATTTGATTCAGAGGTATAATGGAATGGAAGGAAAGGTGAAAATTACACATTAGGGGAACGTGAAAGTTTATCTCATGAATTGGATAATTGAAAATGGAATAATTTATGTCTCTCTCTACGTAATTAACAACAGCTAAAAATTCGGAGACATGAATAATGAAGTGAAATGTTATATGTACTTCAAAACTCAGCGAGAGAGAGAGAGAGAGAGAGAGAGAGAGAGAGAGAGAGAGAGAGAGAGAGAGAGAGAGAGAGAGAGAGAGAGAGAGAGAGAGAGAGAATATGAAATATGGTGATCATACTTCAAAATATATGTAACACATTTCTCCCGATGGGGCGTTGTTGATGTTGACTATGAAGGTTATTATTATTTCTATCTTTTTTTTTTTTAATAATGATAATGATAGTAATAGTATCTATTATTATTATTATTATTATTATTATTATTTTTATTATTATTATTATTATTATTATTATTATTCTTATTATTATTATTATTATTATTATTATTATTATTATTATTATTATTATTATTATCATTATTATTATTATTTTTAAATTTTCATCATGTGGAAAAATACCCCCCGAAAAGCCATTCACTTACAAAGACCTATGAGTTAAGTATGATCAAATGGAAAAAATAACAATACAGATAAAATATTACGGGCATAGAAACTATTAGGAGGAGTGGGTAGGTGGGGGTTGTGGGTTATGTGACAAGTGACACATTACGGAGTAAGAATAATAATGTTTTGTTAAATGAGATAGGCCGCACTCATTCTATAGGAGCATGTTCTAAATATACTGACGGTAAAAGATTATATATGCAAAAAAAAAAAAAGGGGGGCTTTTGAGAAATAGCACCTGCTAGAATTGAAGATAGAATAAAACACCACATGTAGTCTCTAAAACAAATAACAGGACACGCAAATATTGTTCATTCCAGGTAACGGTATTCCAAGTATAATATAAAACGATGTCGAGCTTGTAACATTTATGTAGTCATTCTGTAGATATAAAACCCTTATTAAAAAGGGCAGAGTTTATTCGCCAGTTGAGTTGATACAGAAAAAGAGGATGGGACGAAAAATATGATATTTAAATTAGCTACACCAAACTCTCAAGAAATAAGCAGGTAGGAAATTTGGCGAAACAGATGATGATGATAATAATAATAATAATAATAATAATAATAATAATAATAATAATAATAATAATAATAATAATGATAATAATAATAATAATAGACTGGTGCTATGATGAACCAATTATATGAAAGTGATAATGCCAACCAATGCTTCTTTTACAATTTATGGGAGTAGATAACAGTGAAACGAATCAGAAAATCTTCACATGGTTATATCTTACATTCTAATATAACAAATATACTAGTACCGGGTAAACAAAACAATGCCTTTAGGCAATAACAAGATGGATTTAGACTCGTCTGTTTACATTCCTCATGCCTGCCACCCGTTCCCATTCATAGGTAGGCTATACAGTAACAATAATTGTATTTTGCCTTTTCTGAGTTTTTTTCATCACCAACACTTGTGAATTACTTTTATTATGATTTATACAAAACAAAATAATAATAGGAATAACAGTGGAAGCGTAAATAAAAACACTACTGACACAGTAATGAATGTCCTGCTGCGTGAGATATTGGTATAGCGGGATACACAACACACAGTTGCCAACATACTCCACCTGACAACATATTATAATACATTATTATCATCATTATTATTATTATTATCATTATTATTATTATTATTATTAGTAGTAGTAGTAGTAGTAGTAGCAGTAGTAGTAGTAGTAGTAGTAGTAGTAGTAGCTACGCTACAAGTCTAGTTGGAAGAGCTAGATGCTTTTAGCCCAAGGGCTCCCACAAGGAAAAATAGCCCAGTGAGGAAAATAAATGAGGAAATAAATAAACGATATATGAAGTAATGAAAAATTAGAATAAATATTTTTAAAATATTCACAACATTAAAACAGATATTTCGTATATAAACTATAAAAGGATATATATAAACCTGTTCAATATAAAAATATTTGCTGCGAGTTTAAACTTTTGAAGTTCTACTGATTCAACTACCCGATTAGGAAGATCTTTTCACAACTTGGTCACACCTGGAATAAAACTTCTTGAGTACTGTGTAGTATTGAGCCTCATCATGGAGAAGGCCTGACTATTAGAATTAACTGCATACCTAGTAACACGAACAGGATGGAGCTTTCCGGGAAGATCTGAATGTAAAGGATGGTCAGAATTATAAAATATCTTATGCAAAATGCATAATGAACTAATTGAACAACGGTTCCAGAGATTAATATCTAGATCAGGAATAAGAAATCTGATAGACCATAAGTTCCTGTCACACAAATTAAGATGAGACCAGACAGAAGAACAGTACTCAAAACAAGGTAAAATGAACGAATTAAAATGCTTCGTCGGAACAGATTCATCACAAAATTCTTGAAAGACTTTCTCAATAAGTTAATTTAGGGGGCAATTGAGGAAGACACAGACCTAATGTGTTTCTCAAAAGTAAATTTGCTGTCAAGAATCACACCAGAAATTTTAAAATATACATACAAAGTTAAAGAAACATTATCAATACTGAGATCCAGATGTTGAGGAGCCACGGTCCTTGACCCACTTAAGATTCAACTTCATACCCCATATTTACACCATGCACTAATTTTAGCTAGATCTCTATTAAGGCATTCAGCAACCAGAGATCTACATTCAGTAGATGGAATTGATGCAAAGAGAGTAGCATCATCTGCATATGCAACAAGCTTGTTTTCTAAACCAAACCACAAGTCATGTGTATATAGCATGAAAAGTAATGGGCCAAGAATAATACCCCGAGGGACACCAGACATCACATTTATATAGTCAGTATGGTACCCATCAACAACAACTCTTTACAATCCATTACTTAAAAATTCAATAATGATGTTAAGAAACGACCCACCCCCTCCCAACTGTTTAAGTTTGAAAACAAGGGCCTCATGATTAACACGGTCAAAGGCAGCAGTAAAATCAAGGCCAATCATACGAACTTCCTGAACACAATCAAGGACTTTCTGTATTGCATTGGAGATTGTAAGATGGGCATCACAAATCTAAGGCTTTTACAAAAACCCAATTGCAAACTACGGAACAGATGATTACCGTCAGCAAACCTATTAAGACGTTTTGCCAAAAGACGTTAAAATACTTTTGATAATATGGGAGTAACATTACCAATTCTCCAACAAGTGCAGAATCTCTTATTCTCACTAACTTGCACAGAATAACAGATAACTTTAAAACTAAGAATACTGCAGTCTTCATAAAAAACAGAGAAAAAATACCATTTGGGTCTACACCACAATAAAGATCAAGGTCCATCAACAGAGCTTCAATTTCAGGAGACCGAAAAGCTAAACCAGTTAGTTTAGCATCAGGAGAACAAGAATGAGGAAGTTTAAGTTTCTCATTACTCTGCTTGCTGTCAAACACATCTGTCAAAAGGGATGCCTTTTCCTTTGGACAGTGAGTGACAGAGCCATCTGGTTTAAGTAAAGGAGAAACTGTTGCATCTACACCAAAGAGTGCAGATTAAAGGGTAGTCCGCCACTTATGCTCCAGGGTTGTCCAAGACAGAATTTGATCTATGGGTAATTGTATCCTTTTTCAGTTGAAGCATAAAGTCTCTGAGCAAAAGCTCTAAGCTGATTATAGTTATTCCAGGTCAAATCTGATCTGTTACCCTTCCAAAGATGATAGGCCTCCTGCTTCTCCAAATAAGCACGTCTGCAATCAGCTTTGAACTATGGTTTGTCCTTCACTCAGTACCTTAGTACACGAGAAGGGATACGACTATCAATTATGTTGAATAGATTCCTATTCAAAAGGACTACAGGATCAACACTCCTATACAATTGTGACTAATTCAAGCCCAGAAGATCTTGTAAAATCCCATTCCAGTCTGCTTGAGATTTCATATAAATTTTACATGAGTAAGATACATCTGGGACAGGCTGCTCACTCTTCACTACTAACGAAATCAAGGCATGATCAGATGTCCCCACTGGAGAACCAGCCTTACTTGTTATAACGCAATGGGAGTTGGTATATACAAGGTCCAAGCAGTCACCAGACCTGTAAGTAGCTTCACTTATGATTTGCCTACAGCCTGATTCAGAGGCAAGGTCTATAGCTCTTAGCCATGGCGATCGGTAGGTGAAACCGAATTTAACCACTCCCTATGGTCAGCATTGAAATCATCAACAAAGACAAAAGAGGCCTTTCTATCATCTTCTTGTATCTTAGCCACAATGGTAAGAAGACTATCGAAGATAGAATCATCCCTCTCAGGATTCCGGTAGGTTGAACACAAATAGAAGTCGTTATGCCTGCCACAAACTTTTATTACCTGAATCTCATGACATTCACATTCATAGCAGGACTTAAGAGAAGCAGGGTTCTCAGTCCTAATATACAACGCCATTCCCCTGATCTTAGGGATGGCATTGCGTTTCATCATTATTGGCGTCTTAAAACCAGTTATAAGTAGCTTAGATGAGTACCTCATATTAAAAACTAAAATTTCTGAGCACAAAAGAATATCATCCTGTCTGGACGCAACTGTAAGGTCTTAAATATTTACATGAAGACCACAAATATAGCAATACAGTAGACGACATTAACAAAAGGCAGGATAGCCACTTAACCTGATGGGAGGACATTTTAAGAAGATATAAAATCAGATAAGAGGAACAATAAGAATAACAAAATGGGTCCCTCGAGATTGCATACGAAACAAAGAAAAGAAGAGAAGACGATAGATCGACGTCCAAAAAAAAGTATGAGTCCTCTGTCTTGCAGTGGACAAGCAACGGGTGATATTATGAATATATATATATATATATATATATATATATATATATATATATATATATATATATATATATATATATATATATATGTGTGTGTGTGTGTGTGCGTGTATATGTGTGTCTAATTATATATTAAGAATACTCTAATGTCGGCATACAAAGCCTGATTTTTCTAGGTTGTAGGTTGGCCAGGACACCAGCCACCAGTTGAGATACTACCGCTAGAGAGTTATGGTGTCCTTTGACTGACCAGACAGTACTTCATTGGATCCTCTCTGGTTACGGTTCACTTTTCCTTTGCCTACACATACACTTAATAGTCTGTCCTATTCTTCACAGATTTGCATCTGTCCTCATACACCTGACAACACTGAGATTACCATACAATTCTAATTCACCCAAGAGGTTAAATACTGCACTGTAATTGTTCAGTGGCTACTTTCCTCTTGGTAAGGGTAGCAGAGACTCTTTATCTATGGTAAGCCGCTTTTCTAGGAGAATGACACTCCAAAATCAAACCATTGTTCTCTAGTCTTTTGTAGTCCCATAGCCTCTGTACCATGGTCTTCCACTGTCTTAGGTTAGAGTTCTCTTGCTTGAGGGGACAATCGGGCACACTATTATATCTAATTTCTCTTCTTGTTTTGTTAAAGTTTTTATAGTTAATATAAGAAATATTGATTTTAATGTTGTTGCTGTTCTTAAAAATAATTTATTTTTCCTCATCTCCTTTCCTCACTGGGCTATTTTCCCTGTTGGGCCCACTGGGCTTATGGCATTCTGCTTTTCCAATTAGGGTTGTAGCTCAGCAAGTAATAATAATAATAATAATAATAATAATAATAATTTCATATAGTATATTAAAAGAACAAAGTACTTTGATTGCAACGGAATAAATGTCAGACTATAATTAGCGTGCAAATAAATAGAGACTAATAAAATTATAAGGGATATAAAAGATGAGCTACAGAATGTTCAACATTCAAGTCCTCTGAAATAGAGTCAACTTCCGTGAAGGGATTTTGTAATCTAATTATATTGGGAATGTTATGCATACTTGGTACCGATCATCTGCCACAGTAGTACTTTCCAATCTTCCCTTTATAACACAAACGTACAGGTGGAGGTTTTAATTACGTCATGTCACAATTTATGGCAAACTGCGAATATGATATCACAATTTGATGACAGCAGGTAACGAAGAACATGTTGTTTATATGTAATTAGAAAAGCCTTAAAATCTACTCCATCATAACTCGACGAAATGTAGAATTTCTGCCTAATTCTAATTTCCCAAAATGGCATTCTGAAACTGACCAATCAGAGGCCCCTTGGGGTTTCCTCATTACTTGTGTATTGTAGAACCAATTTAACTTTATGGACTGGAATTGGTTGTTCCTGAATTACTCGACTTCCGATATGTGTATAATGCTTTCCTTTGATTACAGAGAAAGGCTTTAATTTTACCTCTCTCTCTCTCTCTCTCTCTCTCTCTCTCTCTCTCTCTCTCTCTCTCTCTCTCTCTCTCTCTCTCTGGTTTTATAACCAATAGAAAGTATTTTCATAGGAATGAGGGATCTACTACTTTGTCAAATGATAGTAAATTGGGAAAATGACACTACAACTAATGGT
>NC_090743.1:93526070-93543570 GCF_036898095.1 Palaemon carinicauda | reverse complement strand
ATATATGTATATATATATATATATATATGTATATATATACATATATATATATATATATATATACACATATATATATATATATATATTTATATATATAATATATATATATATATGTATATATATATAGTATATATACACATATATATATATATATATATATATAACGGATTTTGAGTAAAGAAAAAAATCTATATTTGTGTGAGATAGCCATGTCGTCCTGATGGAAGTTCCTATAAGGTAGCTTCCTTGGGTATATTTGACTACAGTGATATTCCCAGAGAATTTTACCTCAAGGTATCCAGAATTCTAACTCCTGGAACGAATATCCCTAATTAATTTTTATAGGGATATCACGTAATATCAGAGGACTTATTCTTGACACGCCACATATCTCTCTTCACCCCGAATAGCGTTAATGCTTCGAGAGGGAGAAGTGGCAAGAAAACGAAAACAAAAGGAGAGCTGCTATTAAGGTACCTCTCCTTCCCGTTTCGAGTTAGTATCTGACGTCATCAACGGCGCCATCTTATTCCTTGTAGCGATATGCGAGGTACTACAGATACTGTACTGTTGGGAGGGGTTCTTAGCCCTTTTTACAAAAAGGAAGGGCGGTTCCATCAGGACGACATGGCTATCTCACTCTGTTTTTTGGGCTCTGGCCATGTCGTCGTGATGGAAGTTTACCAGAGCATTACTGTATCTCTGGATTCTCATTTCGTGCCTCAACCTCAAGATAACCTTTTCCTTGGTCTATCTAGACCTAGACCCCTATGATGTTACCGTCATACATCATTACTTATAAATATCAACCATGTTAGTACTTCCTGCCCCCTACAGGGAAGAGTCATACTAGACTCTGGAAAAGTCTTGAGGAATACATATTACCTATGGGATGCCCAGCAGACAAAGTGGTATACTGGTCTCGACCTATACCTTCTAAAGCAAAGTTTGTATTGGAACTTACCAATGTCCGTATGAAATACTGACACCTCCCCCGGTATACCTATTTGATTTGTATACTGATCAAAGGTTTGTATCTGTTTAGGAACAGATATTATATATCAGTTATCATTCCATCCAGAAGGTGATGGTCTATCCTAAATAGGGATTGACCAAATCGATGAGTGTTTGTCTACACATAGAAACAATCTCTTAAGATTTTCTATATTATCAAATAATATCCATAGCAAAAGTTGCAATGCTCAACATATTTCTCTTAAGAATGAAACTCAGCGAATAAGACGCAAATATTATTAAATTTTCATTAGTATCTGTCATTACTGTCTATTAACACTTGCGGTAAAATGCATGGCACGTGTCACCCATTATGCATATTTCACCTTTGTCTATGGAACAGTTCATAAAGACACCTTACTGGCTTTTCACTTAGTAGGTAGTACCGACCAGGGAATACACACCCACCCTAAAATTAATCGTCCCAATTAATTTCACTGTTCCTCGCAGAATCAAGCAACAGGTTTAAGAATACTACCTGCTGTTACCACAGACCTCTTTAACTCCTCCACCTGCTTCGCATAATACTCCAAAAATACCTTGGAGGACTTCCAGCCAGTGTATGAGCGAAGGTGTTCAATATTCATATATTGAAGAAATTCAGGGAGGAGGCACTTTTTCTCGGATCATGGCCTGCGGGTGTACTGTCCGGATCCGCTCTGCGAATAAAGTAGGTGATCTTCGCCCTTAGTTGTTTCAGAGACAAGTTTGAACCTGAAGTTTCTCCTCTAAAAAGTTGTCCTCCCTTAAAGTCTGAAGTTCTTCGAAGATAGACCTTTAAGCTCTCTAATGGACATAGAGAAACATCTTCCTTCAGAGGGCAGATTCTCCAGGGACCCTACCCCTGGGTAGCTCATTTTTGGCAAGCAACGTTGGGTCTGGAAAAAGATTCAGTTCTCCCCCTTCCAAGACCTGAATGTGGCCTTTACACCTCGAAAGGGCCACTATTTCACTAACTCTGGCCCCCGAGGCTAATGCAAATAGAATATGACTTTTTGGGTCAAATCCTGAAAGCGCAGTCGCCGTTTTTCATCATAGAAGCGAAGTGAAGAACCTTATCTGGAGACCATGAAATAGGTTTCGGAGGCGCTGCCAGCCTAAGTCTAGCACAGGCCTTAGGTATCTTATTAAAGATTTCGTTAGAGAAGTCGACTTGAAAGGCATACAGTAAAGGTCCTGTCAGAGCAGATTTACACGTTGTTATTGTGTTGGCTGCTAAACCTTGTTCATGAAGTTTAATAAAGAAAGATAAACAGAAGTCCATCGAGATTTCTTTTGACTTCTTTGCCTTGACAAAAGACACCCACTTCTTCCATGATGGACTCATATTGTCTTCTGGTAGATTGGATTTACATTCTTCCAAAAGTCTATACTGTCCTTTGAGATTCCGAATCTTTTCTTTACCGCTAAGGAGAGAAAATCATGAGATGAAGGTTGCGGGTTTTCTGTGATGAAGCGAAGACAGTCGACTTCTGCACTAGCTGAGTCAGAACTGGATCCGGCAACGGCACAAACTTCAGTCGTAGTTCCAATGCCAGAGGGAACCATACGCTGTTTGGCCACTTGTGAGTAGCTATCGCAGCCATCCCCTTGAATAATCTCAGTTAGTCGAGGACCTTCAGTAGAAGGTTGGATAGAGGGAACAGGTAAATCCTGGACCATCTGTTCCAATCGAGGGAAATTGCGTCCACTGCTTCCGCTAGGGGATCCTCGTACGGGCCACGTAACGATGTATCTTCTTGTTGTCGCTCGTCGTAAAGAGGACTATCTGCAGTTCCGGGACTTGACGTAAGATGAAGGAGAACGATCCTGTGTCTAGGGACCATTCTGACTCTATCAGTGTAAACCTGCATAGAGCGTCCGCCATCACGTTGCGGAACCCTTGGAGGTGAACTGCTGACAAGCGCCATCTCTTCTTTTCCGCCAAACGAAAGATGGCCAACATCACTTGGTTGATTTGAGGTGATCTTGAACCTTGGCGATTCAGGCATCTCACTATCACCTTGCTGTCCAGAACCAGTCTTATGTGGGTCGAGTGGCGAGGAGATAATTTTTTCAGTGTAAGAAGAACTGCCGTGGCCTCCAGAAAGTTGATGTGAAATGTCTTGAATAAGCTGGACCAAGCTCCTTGGACTTTCCTTTGGTGAGAGTGACCTCCCCATCCTTCCTTTAAGGCGTCTGTGTGGATGATGACTGAAGGTGGAGGTGGTTGAAGAAGTATCAATTTCTTCAATTGCTTGGCCTTGGACCACGGCTTGAGAAGCGTTTGCAATCGAGTCAGTAATGGTCTTTTCAGATCTCTCCGAGCGTTTGATGCGTATCTTCTCCAAACTCCTGTTGCATCCTTTAGCTCTGCTCTTAGCACTGGGTCTGTCACTGAAGCAAATTGTAGAGAGCCCAGCACTCTCTCCTGTTCGCGTCTTTATATCCGTTTGGATTCTAGAAGTCTCTTGACAGATCCCGCTATCTCTTTTCTTTAGTGGAATGGAAAGTTGATTTGACTTTAAGTCCCAGTGGATTCCCAACCACTGAAACTTTTGAGCCGGAGATAGTAGAGACTTTTTGGCATTGATCTTGAATTTTAGATGTTCCAGGAACTGGATTACTTTCTTGGAAGCCTGCATGCACTCCGTCTCGGATGCTGCCCACACCAGCCATCATCCAGGTAGGGCACTACTTGGACACCCTTTAGGCGTAATTGATGAACGACTGCATTTGCAACCTTCGTGAATATCCTTGGGGTTATGTTTAGCCCGAAGGGCATGGCTCTGAAGGCATAAAGTCTTCGTTTTAGCTTGAACCCTAGGTATGAGGAGAGTTGACGATTGATTGGAACGTGCCAATAGGCATCTGACAAATCTATCGAGACAGTGCAAGCCCGTTTAGGCAACAGAGTCCTTATGTGTTGAAGTGTTGTTAACATCCTGAACTTGGAGTTTACTATGAACTTGTTGAGTGGCGACAAGTCCAGAATGACTAAGTTTTTCTGAGTCTTTCTTGGGAACACAAAACAGCCTTCCTTGGAACTTGATGGACTTTACTCTCCGAATTACTCTTTTTTCCAAGAGTTCCCGTACATATTCTTCCAGGACGGGGGTGGAGTGTTGGAAGAATTGTGGGAATAGGGGTGTAGCGCTGTTCCAACTCCAACCCAGTCCATTCTTGATTAGGCTGTGGGCCCATGGATCGAAGGTCCAGCGATCCCGAAATAGGTGCAGTCTCCCTCCTACCGGAATCATCTCACTTCTGCTGTGGACCTGAGGCCTTGCCTCCTTGACCGCGTCCTCCTCTGAATCCCCTTCCTCTTGAACGGCATCTAGAGGAACCTCTGGCTGCTCCTCTAGCTTTGGCATGAAAGGTCGTCGACTGCCTTTCGAAAGCTGGGTTAAAGGCAGGCATCTAAGTCGCTACTGCCTGAGGTACCAACTGGTACGTAGTAGGAGGTTGTGCCACGATCTGAGGCACTGCGGTCGTAGGAAGTTGTTGTTGTTGTTGCTGTCTGTAAGGCTTGGCCGGCCGAGAGGGTAGCCTAGGTTTCTTCGTCTTCCTCTTAGGTTGGGGACCCTCATCCGGGGAAGACTTTCACTTGAGAGATAGGCCCCACTTTTGGAGAAGGTTCCTATTCTCCGTGGCAGCCTTGTCTACTACCTCTTTGACCACTTCACTCGGGAAGAGGTCCTTACCCCAAATATTTGATGAGATCAGTTTTCTAGGTTCGTGTCTCACTGCAGCCGAGGCGAACACGAACTCTCTACAAGCTCTCCTAGCTTTAATGAAACTATACAGATCTTTGGTTACAGTGGCCAAATGGGTTTTGGCCACTACCATAAACATCTCCTGATTTTTGGGGTCCCTTGCCATCGTTTCCAGAGTAGCCTGAAGGGACATAGATGCAGCAAGTCTGTCTTTTGTCTCTTGATCCCTACACAAGAGAAACCCAGACAGCTTTGGAAGGTCCTCACCGAACTGACGTCCGGCAATATCTGCTTCCAACTTCCCGACTGAGAATGTAAGGTGAACGTCTTTCCAGTCTTTTTGGGCCATAGGCAAGGTCAGGGATAAAGGCTTGCACTCGTCCAACGACGGGCATGGCTTACCTGCCTCGACTGCCTTTAAGGCTGCCTTGTACCCTTTCTCCATAAAGGGGAAGGCTCTAGTTGGAGAAGCCACAAAGGATGGGTGCATCTTACTCAATGCAGGTACCTTTGAGTTAGAGAAGCCCCTCTCTTTCATTGAGCTAGAGAGTAAAGCCTGTGCTTTACTGTGGTCAAAGACTATTACCTCCTTTGGCTCCGTTTCCTCCTTTGAGGCTGGCTCTTTCCTGAGACGGACATAGCAGTCCGGGTAAGACTCCTTGCTGGGCCAGAATTCCACCTCTTCAAGGGAGACTGATCCCAGCTTCTCCGAAAGGACAATTCTGCCAGTTGTCATCGGCATGTGTTCAGCATATTTCCAAGGATTTGGATACGAACACAAGGGGAGATCCTTCACGCTGAGCTTCTTCAGGGGCCCGCGTGATGCTGCGAGTCTGAGCATCTCCAGCCTCATCGCAGCTTCCTTTTCATCATTTTTCTTCTGCATCTGTTGAATCATCTCAACAATAGAAGAAAGAGTCCTTCCCAGTTCCTCTGTGATAGCAGACGAAGTAGAGGGAATCGGTTTTGGGGCCGGAACCGACGAGACCGACACCGCGTCGACCTCTTCCTCTTCAGTTTCGGGAGCTTGAGTCTGCTCCTCCTCCTGACCTTCCCCGAGAAGGTCCTTCTCCGTGTACTCTGACACTTCTACCATCCTATCATCCAGTTGGATGTCTTGTAGAGCGTCCGAGACTTCAAAATCTACCGGAATCTGGACTATAGGGATCTCTGCATGAGGCTGTGGAATCACTGCATCCTCAGATGCCCTGGGAAAAAGATAAGCCCGCATCTTCTCACTTGGAAGATAAGGCCCCGTGGTGTTTTTCTGAAAACCCCGTACCCAATTTAGCAGCTTTTCCCTAGCTGCATCCCTTGACTCCACCGACTTAGGGGTGACAAAAGCCTCAGTAATCAGGTTAGTACAGATGCTACATACCTGAGGGTCCCAATACCTGAGATCGCCTTTGGAAATTGCGCAGGGTGCGTGCCTCCTGCACAATTCATGTCTGCAGTTCTTGCTACGGACGTTGCAAAACATACTCCCGCACTTCGGGTGGTCCTCTTGTAAAGAGAAGAGAGTTCAATGAGTATCCAGTGAAAACATATCACAAGATCAAGTCTAAACTTATTATTATTATTTTTCATAGCTTATAATAGTTAAGCTAGAAAGGAAAGAAGGAAAGACACATACTTGTATGTCCTGCTCAGCCAATTGCTATGACCTCCCAATATATTAAAACTAAGGTTAATTCTAATTCTAGAATAACCTTTGGAATAATTACCCTATAAGGGTATTCCAGTGTAACTCACACTAGTAATCAGAAGTTTTAATATAAGGGATTTTTATTTAAATTAAAGAAAGAACTCACTTTCTTTAGGGTGAGTGGTCTCACAATAGGCTGTACATGACAACACAATGCATGTTGGAAAAATCTTAGTGTTACAGTATACTCTATACTGTAGTTTTCTACTTGCATTATATACTATATTGCAAAATACTGGCTACTATATATTATATACTGCCGTGCTAGCTGGCATATGCCAACCAGCTGGCATATGCCAACCGGCTGGCATATGCCAACCGGCTGGCATATGCCAACCGGCTGGCATATGCCAACCGGCAAGTAACTAGGTTCAGTTCAAAAGTATACTACTTTTGAATTAATGGGCGGCAGATCACTGGTTTCCAAGTGCCGGCCGGCAGTTCAAAATATGCCGACAGCCGACTGCACCCCGGATGCTGGCCACTATTCGTAGTGGCCGGCAGAGCTGAAGGTGTGCAGCCAACTGCCGGCCTGCCATGGCAGGTGATAACCTGTGCCGGCTGGCCATGGCAGGTGATAACCTGTGCCGGCCGGCAGATATTTCTTACCAGAGAACCACACCACCCACCCGTCTGCCGGCCGCTAAGCCGGCACCCGGGACTATAAGGTACAAAACACTAACAAGAGAGAACAGCATGGATGCAAGGCAGTAGCCGGTACTGCCTTACTGCCTTCCATCCAGAAAGAGTGAACAATTGGAAGGGGAGAATGTAACATTCAAGCTTCCATTCATCCATAACGTGCCGGGCTTTACCAGCAACCATATGGATGGTAGACCAAGAGAGGTCTGAAGTTCACTCAACAGAGAATAGGCCATCGCCAAAGGATAGAGGGGTGAGGGGTGAGGGTCCTATATATATAGTCATTATGTTATGGAAATTAATTAATAATTGATGGGAGGCAAGGAAATTAGACAACTTTTACACAGTAAAGAAGATTTTTGTCCAATTTAATTTTTACAGAAACATGAGCAGAAATCTTCTGAGTGTATGATTGGAATAGAACTTTTAAATCTCTGTAATTGCATAACAGAGGAAATATAAGTCTCTTGCTGATTTCGAAATTACTGGAACAGTTCACGATAAAATGCTCATAATTAGTATATACATTAATCGGTTCTATACCAGTTCGACGAAGTCCGTTTCATAGAAGTCGCTTTGAGCGATACTCTTTAAGCGATAATCGTTTTCAGCTGAACTATTTCAGCGATGGGCAGTTTAAGCGATGATTTTAATAAGTCCCTCTAAAAGTGATAAGATAATCTTTCTATTTAGAGGGAAACTATAATTTAGCATTTTAAAATCAATAGACCACAGATTTTCATATATTGAGGATATGTGAATCATCGGTTTTTTATTTCATAGTAAGTGCTTGTGTATATTTACCTATCATTGAAATAAGTTTATTAAAGCGTGAACGAGACCAAGTAAGTTATATTCGATTTAAATACAGAAAGAACAAAGCATATAACAGCAAAGGATGATTAAAGGCAGCTTTATATTGCAGAAACGACAATAATTATACGGAAAAGTTGAGCATTCGCATTGTTGTGATTCAGTGAAAGTTCATATGGAAAAGGTTGAGGATGAATTAGTGATCACTGCTAAAAAGACACACCAAGATGCAGATTTCAGGATATAGTGGTTGGGGTGTCAGATGAAGTTGCATCAATTATTCGGACAGGAACAAAAGAGGTCACCCCTTCTCTAAGGACGGCAGTGGACATTGTTATTCCCGAATCTGGTAACCTCGCTTTTAGCAAAGATTTTTTCTTATTATATGACGGTGGAGTTGTAAATTGCAGACAAAAACAGGGACACGGAGCAAGTTACTGTTAATCTGATTTATTAACTAAACATCACAATTTTAATTTCCATCCAAGTCAAGCAAGAGGGAGGGGCACACATGTTACTTGTCTCACATTATGATTCTTAGGCAAACATTACTCCTAAGTTCGCAACCTACTGGAGTGTTGACGAGGCAATGCGACTAAGGGTGAATTTTTATGGCACCTGTCTCTATGGGGATCAGGTGATTCCTCCAGGAGATAGGTGGTAGCCCGTTACTACATGGCATTTGCAATTTAGTTCACGCAGATCTAGGTTGCCCCACCTCATATCCCCCAGTGCTTTTCCAACCTCCCTCATGCTTTGGCCTGGGTGTAAAAGAATGACAAAAGTTTACATTCAACGTACATGGTAAAACTCTTTCTTCAGGCCCGTTGGCTTTTGAGAGAATTTAGTTTAAAGTGATTTCTAAACTACCCAGGAATCCTGGAGAAGAGGTCACAGGTTGGTAACCGCCGCCCTAATTTCTGCAACTTAAACTAACCTAGTTAACGGCTGTTTGGCATTTGTCTAAAAGTTCTCATGAATGATTTATTTTAAACCCCCTATACTGAGGTTTTATATATATATATATATATATATATATATATATATATATATATATATATATATATATATATATATATATATATTTATATATAAAATACTTCCTAGTTCAAAGTTTCCAAAATTTTTCACTAGTATGTTGATCGGAAGTACTGCCTACATGGTACAGTCAGTAGACTGTTAAGACCGCCAAGTTTGCAAAACTGTTCATGTACAGACTTGAGCCCCAAACGTGATTTGCATTCAATCACATATCAGAAAGTACGGACGCCACCCCAAAAAACGTGGCACCACACGCCAGAAATACTAAAAAAAAAAAGCCTGGAACCACATGCCAGACATACTAAGGAAAAGACCTGGCACCACACGCCAGACATACTAAGAAAAAACAAAAATGTGGCACCACATGCCAGACATATTAAGGACAAAATGTGGCACCACACACCAGACATACTAACAAAAAGACGTGGCACCACACGCCAGACATACTAACAAAAAAGAAAAGTGGCACTGCACGCCAGACATAGTAAAAAAAAAAAGTGGCACCACACGCCAGACATACTAAGAGAAAGACGTGGCACCACACGCCATTTATACTAACTACAGAAAAAAAATGTTCCAACACATGCCAGACATACTGACAAAAAACCTGGAACCGTACGCCGGATATACTAACAAAAAAAAACATGGTACCACAAGCCAGACATACTAACAAAAAAAAGTGGCCCCACACGCCAGACATACTAACAAAAAAACCTGGAACCTCATTCCAGACATACTAACAGAAAAAAACGTGGCACCACAAGCCAGACATACTTACAAAAAAAAAAAAAAAATGTGGCACGACTCGCCAGACATAATAAGAAAAAAAAAAACGTGGCACCACACACCAGACATACTAAGAAAAAAGTGTGGCACCACACGCCAGTCATACTAACAAAAAAACGTGGCACCACACGCCAGACATACTAACAAAAAAACGTGGCACCACACGCCAGACATACTAACAAAAAAACGTGGCACCACACGCCAGACATACTAACAAAAAAACGTGGCACCACACGCCAGACATACTAACAAAAAAACGTGGCACCACACGCCAGACATACTAAAAAAAAAACGTGGCATCACACGCCAGACATACTAACAAAAAAACGTGGCACCACATGCCAGACATACTAACAAAAAAACTTGGCACCACACGCCAGACATACTAACAAAAAAACGTGGCACCACACGCCAGACATACTAACAAAAAACGTGGCACCACACGCCAGACATACTAACAAAAAAACGTGGCACCACACGCCAGACTTACTAACAAAAAAACGTGGCACCACACGCCAGACATACTAACAAAAAAACGTGGCACCACATGCCAGATATGCTAATAAAAAATGTTGCAACACACGCCAGACATACTAAAAAAAGCCTGGCACCACACGCCAGACGTATTTAGAAAAAAATATCTTGGACCACACGCCAGACATCCTAAGAAAGAAACGTGGCACCACACGCCACACACACTAACCACTACTCCATCCCCCACCACTTGCACTGGGATCTACGTAGCCTACTTAAAAGTTTACAGTCTTTGATTGCCAACTACCAATATATTTTCTTACGTGAGCAAACAAGCGCAAGATACGTGAATATGTGACCCCACCTCTACCGGCAATACTTTGGGTTAGATTTCGGGTTGACACCTATCAATTCAGTCAATAGAATAGATATTCCGGTACCAGCAATCTAGTCCTATTTTCGTTTTACTTAACAAGACACTTTAAAATGAGAAAATCATTGTGGCAATGATGATTTTATATGGTTGAGAAAATAAATCTTTCTCTCATAACGCTCAACTATCCTCTCTCCTTATTTTCCTAGATTGTAAATGGAAGATAGATAAATTTGTCAGTAGTATACCTAAACGGAAGACAGTTAATTCTGAACCATTTGTTAATAAACCGGCTGAATCTAACACTGATGATTAGTATTTACAAGTGGATGAGACCAAAAAAAAAATAAATAAATAAACAAAAAATAAACGCTATTTTGATAAAGAATCCTAGGATAAAAATAGAAAATTCTTTACTTGGGTATGTTTTTGAGGGGTACTAGTGAGGGTGTAGCTCAACCACAGTGTTTGTTATGCTTTAAGATTCTTTCAAATTAAAAGTAAGAAGCCAGCAAAGCTCAAACTACCAAACATGGATAATGTATATATAACCCATGGACTTTTTTCCAGTTAAAAGCAAATGAGTTTTGTGGTACTCAAGAAAGGGTTAAATATATGGCAAATAATATTAACATTCTATTTAAAGCTTCATATATTGTCTCCCAGATTTGTTCATTAACAAAAAATATATATACTTGATAGTTATGGTGAAGTACATAAGGTCAAATACAAATAATATCTCTCATCATGATAGAGATGATGCAATTACAAATAAAATTATATCTGTGGAAACCTTACTTTACTATAAGCATTAAATGGTTGCTGCCATTATATATGAATACCGTTTATTATATAGAATATCATATAAACAAGAAAAACTATGATTAATTAACCGAATAACCATATTTTATTTAGTCAGTACCAAATCTAAAATCAACAAACACCACAATGTCCTCAGTAAAAACATATATAGTAATGACAATGCTGAAGAATAGAGATTAGAGTTTCTTTGTCCGAGTGCAATAAGAGTCGAATGGTCGATGTCTCAAAGGTTACGAGTCAAACTACTGTTTGTTTTACGTAGTCTCTCACGTACAAGATTTTGAGCATTACATCTTAGTTACACTTTACTCTATTGAAAGGGTCTTCAGAATAATTTATCTATTCACACTGTAGACAACCGTACAATTTCTTCTCTCTCTCTCTCTCTCTCTCTCTCTCTCTCTCTCTCTCTCTCTCTCTCTCTCTCTCTCTCTCTCTCTCTCTCTCTCTCTCTCTCTCTCTCTAAACTGAAAAAAATCGTGTATCACTATATTTCCACTTATTTTGCCCATGCCATGATCTGTTAAGAAGTCCCTATCACGTATTTGCAATTTTAACGACAAATCGCTGGAACGTGCTATGTTGGAAGATGACAGGAGGCCGGGAGGCAAAAGTAAAACGAAAATTTGACCGAGAGCTCTCTTTATAACACGTCCCAACGTCTCATGATTTTAAAATACATTAAAATTTTAGAGTACAAAGAAACTTATGTGATGACGTACACGCATAACAGAATGAGAGAGAGAGAGAGAGAGAGAGAGAGAGAGAGAGAGAGAGAGAGAGAGAGAGAGAGAGAGAGAGAGAAAATCTGTCTTTAAATACAGAAATGCTTGGTTGCTAGTTAACGCAGTGGTGTAGTTGTAACATAATATAAAAGTCAACCTGCCTTCTCGAAAGGGAGAAATCTATGTGGGGACTTTTAACCCAGAGTTGATAGAAACTATTGGCCGCAATAGTACACACTGGATGATAAATGAAATTTGTATGCAATTAGCTTTTAAGAAGTTTGCTTACTTTTGTTATGCTTGTACATCGTCAATGAGGTCTCTTTGTACTATAAATATTTTTCTAAAGATAAAACCTTGAGGAGGTGTATTAAACAGGAAGTCAATCGGACAAATAGTCGTTTTCCTTTTCTTACCGGTCTTTGTCATTATATATATACTCTTACGAAGCTGGTCTAGTGTAGAGTAAATAATTTATTCATGTATTTTATTTATATATTTCATTTGTGTATATGAGGTGGATAGCCGGCTCTTAAGATGAGTTCCTCTCATGTATGTATAAGTTTGGTATGTAAATTACGTAAGACTTTCGTCGTTATTTTCATTGTATTTTTCATTCAAGTTAGTATATGTATATTTACGTTATTTTTAAGAATTAACTTTTTATTTCATATATTTTGTTACGAAGTCTTACGCAACTGTTTAAGAGTGTTATATCATCTATACGAGTTGTGAACAAGGGCTTATGTAATCTTTTTTTTATATTTTTATGAGGTATTGTATCATGTTTGTGAGAAAATACGCAATTCTTATATTTGCCACGTGTTTTGGAAGGTTCTCGAAAACCCCAGTGTTAGATTTCATGTTTTTTTTTTTTTTTTTTTTTTATTTCCACGAACTGTAGGTGGGTGAAGTAGGAAAGAGAAAGAGTTGCCGGAATCCAAGGTTCGTCCCCTGAATTTTTCATCATGTTGATAACTTTGCCGTCGCTAGGTGCTGGTCCCCAAGCCACGAGAATAATTTATTACTACTGTATTTGAATACAGTAGTTCTTAATAATAATTACCCAGTGATGTTTTGAGTGTACTCAAGAGACCTTTGGATATTCCGTGCTTTTATATATTTTTGTCTGGGAGTTGTATAATCTTCTCAGAGTTCGGTTGTCTTCAAATATAACAAATTAATGCAAAAACAAACAGGTGAGTTTGGTACTCGAGAGATTGTGTAGCGTGCCAGCCATAATATATATAATATTATATTTTGGCTCCTAGACACAGGACCATATGTATTATATATATATATATATATATATATATATATATATATATATATATATATATATATATATATATATATATATATATATATATATATATATATATATATATATATATGTGTGTGTGTGTGTGTGTGTGTGTATGTGTGTGTGTGTGTGATAGTTCAGTTATACCGTGTCCTTATCCTATCCAGAAAGTATTATGGGCAATTTTTGTGAATATCATTAGTTAATTTAAAATTACCAATATCATTTGTTATTCATGAAACACATACTGCTCGAATGGGAAATAACATTTAATAATTCAACTAAATCATCAAACAAAACACAAACAGTAAAATTTAAGTACCCATCATAAGGTGTCATAGTTTTTCGTATCATAATGGTGTATGCTTTGTACCTCCATCCTGTCCCTTTAATGTTCAGAGTATTTCGAATATTTATTTACAAATTATGTTATTATTCCTTTCATATTTTACTCCTTGGTTCTCTATGACGATAATTTCAAACATTTTGTATGTTCTCGTTTAATGGCAGTTTCATTGTTTGAACATTTAAAGCTTTTGTCGTCTCCCAAACTGTTCATGAATGCTGGTGACGATGTTATGATTAAAAACAATTTCTGCATTCCATTTGGACGTTATGCATATGAAATAGTTCGATGCCAAGCTTATGGTTTCCGTTACCACTGTTTCAATATATTGTTACTTATAAATTTTAAATAGCAACTAAATGGAAATAAAACAAGTTTTCCTTTTACCATTATTATTATTATTATTATTATTATTATTATTATTATTATTATTATTATTATTATTATTATTATTATTATTATTATTATTACAGTAGTAGCAGTTTTTGGATCTATAGTATTGTTATCACCATTGTATAGAAACACATTAAGAGGAATGAAATAATGAACTATGTTCAGTCAAGTATTTAAACCTTAAGACAGTGACGAAATAAAGGAAGATAATTTGACTTATCTATCATTACGGCAAAATATTCCTGGTTAAATTGTTGACCTTTATTTAAAGTTTGCGTCAAGCTGTAACCTAGCGGAAGTACATGTTACATAGGAAAAGATTTTCCTATCGGTTAGGGATTCATTGTTAGAGTGAATTTTGATTATTTGTATAGAAATAACTTACAACTGTTCTAAATATAATTATCAATAAACAGTCAAACGATTTACCATTCTGCAGTGATGGTAGAGATTGGTTTATTTAAATTTTACGCACAGTTATCAAATATTGAAAAAAAGATATGTATATACATATATATATATATATATATATATATATATATATATATATATATATATATATATATATATATGTATATATATATATATATATATATATATATATATATATATATATATATATATATATATATATATATATATATATATATATATATATATATTGCTTAATTTAAATCAACTCTTATGTTTTTTCCTTTTTTTTTTACAAGTGACCGGTCGAACTATAAATGTATACATTTATTTTTACTAGCGTTAGGATTCGAATCATTGGCTGGGTAGAAACATTTGTCTTAAATATATATATATATATATATATATATATCTATATATATATATATATATATATATATATATAATTATATATACATATTTATATTTTCTATAAGACAAGTGATATAATATATATATATATATATATATATATATATATATATATATATATATATATATATATATATATATATATATATATATCACTTGTCTTATAGAAAATATATATATATATATATATATATATATATATATATATATATATATATATATATATATATATATATATTTATATATATATATATATATATATATATATATATATATATATATATATATATATATATATATATATATATATATAAATATATATCATTATTGTCTCCTCCAACACCTATTGTCGCAAAAGGCATCGGTTAGATTTCGCCAGTCCTCTCTCTCTTGATCTTTTAATTCAATACTTCTTTTTTTGTCTCCTATTTCCCGCTTTTTAGTCCTCAACCATATAGCCATATAGGCCTTGGTCTTCCAACTCTTTTAGTGCCTTATCGAACCAAGCTGAACGTTGGGTGATCTAATCTCACTTGGGGAGTGCGAAGAGCTTACTAAAACCACCTCCATCTACCCCTCATCATGATCTCATCGACATGTGGCCCACTAGTTATCTCGCTTATAGTTTAATTTCTAATCCTTTCCTGCCATTTATCTCCCAATATCCTTCTGAGGGCTTTGTGCTCAGATCTACTAAATCTATTTGAGATTTTTTCATTGTCATACCATGACTCAAGTCCATAAAGTAACACCGATCTCACTAAACTGATATATAGTCTAATTTTTATATGTAGTTTCATTCAATTTGATTTCCAAATTCTACTTACCCTAGCTATTTTCTGATTTTCTTTTTTCAATCTTTCATTATATTCCAATTCTAAAGACCCTGTATTGGAGATCATAGTTTCTAAATACTTAAATGAGTCTACCTCATTAATCCTTTCTCCCTCCAATGATATTTCATCTCCCATTGCATACTCCGTTCTTATCATCTGTCTTTCTTCTATTGGTCTTTAGCCCAACCTCCTGTGATATTTCATGCATTCTGGTAAGGAAGCATAGCAAATCTTGTGGTATTCTGCTAACAATGCCAGCATCATCAGCATACTTGAGGTCTGATGAATTCCTGTCACCAATCCACTCCAATCTTTCTCCACCCTCTCCAACTGTTTTACTCATTACAAAATCCATGAGGAGGATAAACAACATAAGTGACAACACATTCTCTTGGAGTATCCTTCACTGGAAATTCATTCGATAAAACTCCATTAACTTTAACTTTGCACTTACTGTGCTCATGAACACTCCTTATCAAATATACATATTTAAGAGGAATTACATAATAACGCAGGACTCTCCAAAAAATTGGTCGGTGCATGCTATTCAGAAACTTTTTCATAGTCCACAAAGGCCATCAAAGTGGATTTTTATATTCTACGCATTGCTGTACAGCATGTCTCAAATGAAAATTTGGTCAGTGCAACTTCTACCTTTCTTAAATCCTGCTTGTTCATCTTTCAGTTTTTCATAAATCTTTCTCTCCAGTCTCTTTAGAATAAGCATACTATATATTTTCATAACAATACACGTAAGTGTGATGCTTTCGCATTTATTGCAATCAGTCAGGTCTCCTTCTTTGCCATTTTCACTTACACTCTTAACTATCATTCATTAGGTTTTGCCTCTTCATGCCACATTCTACAAAATAATCTTGTAAGTAGTCTGGGAGTCACTTCATTTTCGGCCAGGATCATCTCGGCAGTTATTTCATCGCATTCAGGTGGTTTCCATCTCTTCAGTGTTTTGAGGATAGCTTCGACTTCAAACACACTGAATTCCTTCATGGGTACATCAAGGCCTTCATCAGCTTCAGGTATATTAATCAAATTATTCCCATCATATATCCTATTCATGACCTCCCTAAAGCGTTCCATCCAACGTTGTCTTTCGTCATTTTCTGTTGTTTTAATAGATCTATCTCTCTTTTTTATGGGTATATGCTTCTTCTTCTTTTCTCCATTCCTACAACATAGCCACTTCCCCAATTCATAGCTTTGTGAGCCTCATCTCCTTTACTGTCTAAATGTTCTCCGTAGTCTTTCCTGGCTTTTCTTTTGACCTCGCTGTCAATACTAGAATACTTAGCATACTGTACCTTGTAATTTTCATTACTTCCTCGAAAACTCTCAACAATCAATTTCTGTCGTTGTCTCCTTTCTATAGTATCCCAAGTAACACGATATCCAAGGCTTTCTCCGCGTAACTTCGTGTCCCAAGACTTCACTACTAACTGATTGATATAAGGTCCTAATATCACACCATTCTTCAATAATTACCTGCTCTTCGTCTCTTAGAGTCTCTAAAACTGCAAATCGATTCCTACATTCAACTGCAAATGTTTCTCTGTGCTCTTTTTCTAAAAGCTTAGTTATATCAAACCTAGGTATTCCATCTACCTTTCTGTTGGATGCTTTCAGTTTTAATATCAGTTTTGCAATGAGGAGTTTTTTATCACTACCAATATCTGGACTGCTATAGCTTCTTAC
>NC_090743.1:93506070-93521070 GCF_036898095.1 Palaemon carinicauda | reverse complement strand
CCCACACCCCCCCCCCCCACCCTGCGACCACCCCCCACCCCCCCACCCCGCGACCACCCCCCACCCCCACCCCCCAGAAAAAAAGGTCCACCCCAAAGGAATTGCAATTTTTTTTTTTTTGTGATATACAAATATTCAAATTCAAAATATCAAAAATATAGGAATATCCTTAGTCACTTTTTCACAAAGGGTGTTCAATACAATTTCAGCTCGTCAATTTTTCACTCACATTAATGAATTGTAGCTTATTTTCATGGCAAAGACATATATTAACATTTGAAAACTACAAACAAATAATAAGATCAGTTGAAAGTACAGCCCAAAAGGTTTCACTTCTCCGAACTACATGATAGCCTTGCTGAAATTTTGTATTCATGTTAGAATGAGTTTCTTCAAGTTTTGACATTTTCTGAAGATATTTATGAGTAGACTTTGTGTAAAAAAAGGGATGAAGAAAAAAAATGGTAGCATTTCACTGACAGATTTTAGATGAAAAGTAGTTTCCCTTCCTTTCGGGTTTAATGAATTTTCACAATATTCCTACCATGTCTATGTATTGGAACCATAAATTAGCAGTCCTTGAGTTTGACAAGTTCATCTTATATTGTTTTACGTTTTTCATCATTTTCTGAAGTTTCATTTCGTGTAAATTTTTCAATATTTACTTTGCCTGCAATTTTCCTGTTAAACATACCAGAGATTTGCTGTAATTCAACTTGATCAGGTAGGTCAAAAATATCTGATTGATGGCTACTAATTTTTTCCATATCAGTAATATGAGGACAATCATATATTTCTGACATCATAACTACTACAAGATGACCACGCACCATTCAAGAAATAGCTTTTCCATTAAGCATCTCTGGAACTGTGTTCTCAGCATGAACAGTTTCTAACATTTTTTACAGACCAGATGATGTCATCAAGTGCCCTATGGATCCAAGAAAAGACATTTCTATATAAAATCCACTAAGTCTAAAAACTATCTCTTTCAAAAGACTTCCATCATTTTCATTTTGTTGAATGTCAATTGCTTTCCAATACAGAGGATGATAAAAAGTAAGTATTGGGGTTATGATGGAATGCATAGTTGGCAATATACATGATTCATCAGTGTATTCCATATCAATTATAGGCATAAATACTATTAAACTTTGTCCTGGATGTCCGCCTTTGTGTACCATCTGCATAAAGCCATTCCACAAGGGTTGCTTTGGTTTCGACATCCATGCAGATTTCCAAAGAATATCAAAACTGCTTGTTGTGTCAATGAGTAGAAATTGTTGTAAAGGTTCATATTTAAAAAATGCTGATTTTTTTAAAGAAATAAATATATGATTATCTATTTTATCTTTCGGCATAATATTTTCGGGCATGAATTTTTTATTTGGAAATGATCTTGTAACACTAGCTTTTGGTGTTATATTTGCTATAATATCCATTCCATGAAATGTAGTGAGACCATCGATTATTCGAATGTTATGATCAACATTATTTGTAACATGTTGAATAAATTTTTTACCAATTCCTTCAATATCAGTTCCTTGATAAAAAGCTGCACTTCTTTCTAAGTTTTGAGCTTCTGTATATGAAGAGCAGAATCCATGGCTATGCAAGGAATTAATTGAAAATTTAGATCCAAATTGTCGATGCCTTTGTATTCCAAGCCCAATTTGAAGAAGAGCTACAATAACTTTAGGCCTTACTGCTTGCATAATTCTTGCCCAATAGAAGCAATGGTTAAATCACTATCTTTAGTTTTTAATCATATTTTCTAACAGATAAAGTACTGAAGGAGGAGGGTATTTTTGATAATGTTCAGGCGGCCTTATATTACCAGTTGAAGAATAAAACCTTGAACTGTCACATTGTGTGATATCAGTAAGTAAGATTTTTCCAACAGTTTCTATAATGATTATTTTTTCTTCTATAACATTCGATTGAGATCTAGTAAAGTAGTTTCGGAGAATATTTGCTGCCTTTGATCTAATTCATCTACCTCTGTAAAAACTATATCATCTCCAAAATGACCAGTCAAGTCTTTGTAGTAAATGCTTCACACAAGAAATCATTTATTTTCTCTTCCATTAGCTAAGCTATGTCAATAACTGTAATGTGCTCATCATCATTTTCGTTTAGATGGTTTGTCACATACTAGAAAACTTACTCGTGATCCATATTTAAGAGTCAACCACTTTTATTGTTGTCTTGTGTCTTATTCACGGCAGAAAGATTGCATTTTGGTACCTATGAATAGCTCTTTCTGTTCGAAAATTAGAACTACAAACTTAATGATAGACAGCATCTGCAGCATGATCATTCACACAAGAAATTCTTCATTTAACTTCCAGTGCCCATTCATCATTATTACGCTTTTCACAAATATCAAGCATACTTTTATTAAGTTCACAAAATCTACACATAACTTGGTAAGCCTTTTTCTTCTTTTTGTTTATTTTCTGTCACTACTATTTTACAGAATAAAAAGTTCAATTTGAAATTAAATTCTTCCTCAGATCTACCCGAGCGCCTCCATGTGCAATCTGTTTCTTGAAGTGAGATTTTTTGTTGCTTAATTTTATTTCCTTCTTATTAATATATTTCTCTTTACGTGATATGTGACCTGTATCTCCTTGAATAAACACTAATTCACTCTTTCTATCTTTGCTTGCAACATTCAGATTTTTTGCTACTTTTTCTCTTTTAGATACAATACGTTAAGAGTCATCAATATCCTCCTGACAAAATCCAAATTTCTCCATGTTCATTTTACCTCGATTTTTTTTTTCCAGAGTTAGATTTCCAAGTTATATAAATAATAGCAATAAAGCAAAATCATTATTCACTAGATAAGTGCTTTTCGGAATGGGCAGCTTTGTGGAAGTGGTATTTTCCCCCTCTCATATCGCTCACAATTTTCCCTACAAACAAAGCAATTTTTAAGGAATAAAGGGGGCACGTAGATTACTAGACTTTTATTATGTTATTTAATATGACAGATTAATGTATAATTGAACAATAACATTTGTGTTTCAATTACTTTAAGGTCAAACCTTAGTATGACTGTCCTATAGCCCCTATGCAAGAGGACGGTATTCTAGTTGGATGTTGAAATTCCAAGCTACATTGATAGTAACACTATTTACTCAGTTATCCTCTTGGACATTGGCGGTGAAGAACCTTTGCCAAACTTACAACTTATGGTTTGTTAAAAAGACTTATCTTTATAATTTACTTATGGACTTTTTTTCATATTGATTACCTCTTACCACCAATTGCTTATATATCGATCACATTAAGATCATAAATAATGATGAAGGACATCACATTGCGCATTGTTTCCTGAATTTGATTATGCTAAAATTCTTCTAAGAGAGTGAATGATAAAAAAATACAGTGACTTGGAATAACTACATTCAGCATTTAGCATTCAACCCCACCCCACGACACCCCACCTTCTCTCTCTCTCTCTCTCTCTCTCTCTCTCTCTCTCTCTCTCTCTCTCTCTCTCTCTCTCTCTCTGTGTTTCATATTTAGTTATTATGTTAACGTTTATATTTACTGGAAAGGAAAAAATTAAAGCAGGCCAAAAATAATTTACCATATATATATATATATATATATATATATATATATATATATATATATATATATATATATATATATATATATATATACATATATATATACATATATATATATATATATATATATATATATATATATATATATATATATATATATATATGTATGTATATATATATATATATATATATATATATACATATATATATATATATATATATATATATATATATATATATATATATATATATATGTATATATATACATATATGTATATATATATATATATATATATATATATATATATATATATATATATATATATATATATATACATATATGTATATATACATATATATATATATATATATATATATATATATATATATATATATATATATATGTATGTATGTATATATACACACACACACACACATATATATATATATATATATATATATATATATATATATATATATATATATATATATATATATATATATATATATATATATATGTATGTATGTATATATACACACACATATATATATATATATATATATATATATATATATATATATATATATATATATATGTATGTATATATATATATATATATACATATATATATATGTATATATATATATATATATATATATATATATATATATATATATATATATATATATATATGTATATATATACATATATGTATATATATATATATATATATATATATATATATATATATACATATATGTATATATACATATATATATATATATATATATATATATATATATATATATATATATATATATATATATATATATATATATATATATATATATATATATATATATATATATATATATGTATATATTCTAGAGCTAATAGATATCTAAGGTGACAAAGATCTATAGCCAATCAGGCCAGCAAAACTGAAATTATGTTTTCATATTGTTAACTAAGAGAGTAAGGTCAAAATAAAATCCTACAAATATTGGCTGACCCTCACCGGATATCAGGTAATAAGTATTGTCTTATATTTTCTTTAAATTGCAGTATCATATGATACAAGTATATGAAAGGAATCCTTCAATTATTAATATTTATCTATCATGATTGAAGATATTGTGAATATGATTATGGTGGTAATGAGAGTACATATTTAACACAATATTTCGCAACACGGGACGGCTTTTGCCGAAAGAATTATACCATTATGGGACCGCATTCCAATTGAATTGAATGCATATTAGGAGTAACAACTAGCAAAATTTGCTACTGAAAACAGATATAGAAAGGGCAATGGGAATCAGAAACATTCCTTTGACGATAATGAATCAAGTGTGAAAGAGGAGATTGACAACAGAAGGGGAAAACAGAAATCGGAAGAGCAGGAGACTGTGAAATTGAGAAGGGTCTGGGTGGAATGAATGTTCTTTGTCTGTTATCGTAGATAGAATAGAGATGTAGGGAGACTCAGAATTGTAATAGAGGAATTTATGCTTTTTATAATACTTCCTTTTAGAAGTTGACTGTATATACACGCACACACGCACACACACACACCCACACACACACACACACACACACACACACACATATATATATATATATATATATATATATATATATATATATATATATATATATATATATATATATATATATATATATATATATATGCAGACAAGGGTTACTATGATTTTGTACTGGGAAAGTAAGTGAAAATTATCCAACTACTTTCAAAGACTCTTCTATCAACATGCAGAAATTTTTGTAAATGTGTAAATAACAACTCATCAAGTTATTAATCGGTCACGCCCTGTATATAAAGATATTATTCTGTCTATATTTATATAAATATAGTTAAATCTTATTTAGCCGCTGTCTATGATGACATTGATACCCAACTTACATACAGCATCCATACCCAAGAATGTTTTTACACCTGAAATACATAAATTTCGCTTAACATATAAATCTCATTTACTCCTACCTTATTTTAATCTTTTGGCGACCACGTGAGGCATAAGGCCTCATAAAATTCACGCCATGTGTCTCTTTCTTGTACCATCTCTTTGAGCTCAACCCAATTCTAAATTACAAGCTCCAGTTGCATGGTCATCAGTCACGTTTCTCTTGGTGTACCATGTGCTCTCCTGCCCAGCTTCTTCCATTCAAGGTACATTATAGACTAAATCCTCTTCCCTTTCAAATATAGGCCCCGTTCATCTCCGTCTTGATAATTTTAGAATATTGTTCACATTTGGCACCCTTCCCACCTCACGAATTGTAGCAGTTGTTATATGCTGCTGCCATTTGATTACTAAAATCCTTCTCAAAGCTTTATCCTCAAAGGCAGAAAATTTGGCATCAGTTGTTACAGACAGGGATGTAGCAAGATTGGTGCCAGTAATTTAATATCGATCTTACAAGTTATTATTATTATTATTATTATTATTATTATTATTATTATTATTATTATTATTATTATTATTAGTAGTATTATTATCATTATTATTATTATTATTATTATTATAATATGCCAAAGTTCACTTAGAAAATTCTACCCCAAGACAGTGGAAGACCATGGTGCAGAGACTATGGCACTAATACAAGACTGATTTGACTTTGGAGTGTCCTTATCCTACAAAAGTTGCTAACAAAAAGTAAAGGGTCTCTTCTACTCATACCAGCCAATTGGTACTGAAGTCTTGGGACACGCATTCACAAGGAGAAAGCCATGGATATCAAATGAAACTAGGGATACTATAAAAAGGAGACATAAACAGAATTTGATTGTTAAACGATTTCGAGGAAGTAATGAAATTTACAAAGTAGAGCATGCTAAGTATTCCAGTATTGATAGTGAGGTCAAAAGAAAAACTAGGAATGACTCGAGAGAATATTTAGACAGTTAAGCAGAGGAGGCTGATAAAACTCTGAATTCATAGAATTAATAATGAAATCTATATGGGGGCAAATAAGAAGCATATACCCATCAAAAAGAGAGCTGGATCTGTTATAACAACAGAAGATGAAGAAAGACAACATTGGATGGAACACTTTAGTGAGGTTATGAATAGGAGATATGAAAGGAATAATTTGATTGATATGCCTGAAGCTGATTAAGACCTTGATATGCCCATGAATGAATTCAGTGTGTTTGAAGTTGAAGCTATTCTCAAAATAGTAAAGAGATGGAAATCCCCTGGATACGGTGGAAAAACTGCCGAAATGATACTATATATTTGTTATGCAAATATATAGTATGCTTATTCTAAAGAGACTGGAGAGAAAGATTGATGTAAAGCTGAGAGATGAACAAGCAGGATTTAGAAAAGGTAATTTTGAGACATGTTGTACAGCAATGTGTAGAATATAGAAATCCACTTTTGATGGCATTTGTGGACTATGATAAAGCCTTTGAACATGTTCCCGCCAATTTTATGGAGAGTTCTGTGTTATATTGGAGTTCCTCTTGTATATGTAAATTTGGTTAAGTCTGTTCTTGAGCATAGCAAGTGCATAGTTAATGTTAAGGGAGTCTTATTAAATGAATCTCCATTGAACAGCGAAGTACTCCAAAGGAATGTGTTGTCACCTATGTTGTTTATCGTCCTCATGGATTTTGTAATGCGTAAAACAGTCGGAGAGAGTGGAGAAGGATTGGTCTGGATTGGTGATAGGAATCTAGCAGACCTAGAGTATGCTGATGATATCCTTGTCAGCAGAACACCACAGGATTTGCAATGCATGCTTACCAGAATGCATGAAATATCACATAAGGTTGGCTTAAACATAAATAGAAGAAAGACAAAGATAATGATAACGGAATATGCAATGGAAGATGAAATATCATTGGAAGGAGAAAGCATTATTAAGGTAGAATCATTTAAGTATTTAGGAACTATGATATCCAATACAGGGCCTTTAGAATTAGAGTTTAGTGAAAGATTGAAAAAAGCAAATCAGAAAACGGCCCGGTTATGCGAAATTTGGAAATGAAATCGCCTGAAATTACATAAAAAAATCAGACTATATATCATTTAAGTGAGATCGGTGTTACTCTATGGACATGAGTCTTGGTATGATAATGAAACAATCTCCAATAGATTTAGTAGATTTGAGAACAAAGCCCTCAGAAGGATATTGGGAGTTAAATGGCAGGATAGGATTTTAAATAAAACTACAGGAGAGAAACTCTAGTGCCATATGTGGAGGATATCATGGTGAGGGGTAAATGGAAATGGTTTAGGCATGCTCTTCGCACTCCACAAGAGAGATTAGTTCACCAAACGCTCAACTGGGGTCCACAATGCACTAGAAGAGTTGGAAGACTCAGACCTACATGGCTGAGGATTATGAAGAGCGAAGTAGGAGATGATGAAAAGAGAAGTATTGAATTACAAGCTCAAGATAGAGACGACTGGCGAAATGTTACATATGGCCCTTTGCGTCAATATGCATAGGAGGAGATAATGATGAATATATGTGTATATATATATATATATATGTATATATATATATATATATATATATATATATATATATATATATATATATATATATATATATATATATATATATATATATATATATATATATATATATATATATATATATATATATATATATATATATATATATATATATATATATATATATATATATATATATATATATATATATATATATATATATATATATATATATATATATATATATATTCAAATAAGCCATATATATTTTTGATACATTAATGTCTGGATTCTCTTAACGACCTCGGGATCAGAGCCCCAGGCGAAATCACACAAAGACAAGAGCTTGGCTCCGGCCGGGAATCGAACTCTGGTCGGCAAGCTTGTATAGACAGTGACTAAGCCACTTGGCCACGAAGAAAGATAAAAGTCAATGACAATTCTTCTGTACTTATACCTGTCGAATTCAGTTATTTTGTACTTAGAATTGAAATCAACCCATCTTCACCATCGTAGCTAATTGGTAGTTTGTTACTTGGCATTCAATTAATGATAAATTTTGCACATTTTTACGTTTTTTCATATTCAAATAAGCCATATTTGAATATGAAAAACACGTAAAAATGTGCAAAATTTATCATTAATTGAATGCCAAGTAACAAACTACCAATTAGCTACGATGGTGAAGATGGGTTGATTTCAATTCTAAGTACAAAATACCTGAATTCGACAGGTATAAGTACAGAAGAATTGTCATTGACTTTTATCTTTCTTCGTGGCCAAGTAGCTTAGTCACTGTCTATACAAGCTTGCCGACCAGGGTTCGATTCCCGGCCGGAGCCAAGCTCTTGTCTTTGTGTGATTTTGCATGGGGCTCTGATCCCGAGGTCGTTAAGAGAATCCAGACATTAATGTATCAAAAATATATATGGCTTATTTGAATATGAAAAACACGTAAAAATTTGCAAAATTTATCATTAATTGAATGCCAAGTAACAAACTACCAATTAGCTACGATGGTGAAGATGGGTTGATTTCAATTCTAAGTACAAAATACCTGAATTCGACAGTTATAAGTACAGAAGAATTGTCATTGACTTTTATCTTTCTTCGTGGCCAAGTGGCTTAGTCACTGTCTATACAAGCTTGCCGACCAGGGTTCGATTTCCGGCCGGAGCCAAGCTCTTGTCTTTGTGTGATTTTGCCTGGGGCTCTGATCCCGAGGTCGTTAAGAGAATCCAGACATTAATGTATCAAAAATATATATGGCTTATTTGAATATGAAAAACACGTAAAAATGGGCAAAATTTATCATATATATATATATATATATATATATATATATATATATATATATATATATATATATATATATATATATATATATATATATATATATTTATACATATATAATCATCATTATCGACTTGTTTCTAGTCCACTGAAGACAAAGGCCTAGGGCTTGTCCTACTCCTTTCATTTATGGTCTGTCTATGCCAGTCTATAAATACAAATTTCTTAGATTGTCAGCCCATCGTCATTTCTTCCTTACCTTGCATCTTTAATTTTTAAACTCGATTTCTTTTTCTTACAAGTCTTTAGAATATCATCTACTTTAGTTTGCTCTCGTATCCTTGTTGCTCTTTTCATATGCCTTGGTGTTAATACCACCATTATTCTTTCCATATAATTTTTGTATATAAAATTCTAGGTATTTTGTAAGGCTATACGTTTCTGATGCATAAGTACGACCATCTGATTAACTAATTTTACTTTTAGTGAAAGAGGGATTTTACTTTTCATAATCTCAATGTATTTACCAAATGTTATCCATCCCTTGCTTATCTCTCTTTTAATTTTGGGCTCATATCCTTTAAATATATAAGTATGTATATTTATTAACTATATCTAGAGACTTTTTCATAACTTTTATTTGTCATCTCTGAATTTTCATTGAGCATTATCATACATTTATTAATATTAAATTCTGCTTTCTCTATTGAAATCTTCTACCATCTTTTGCAATTCCTCCCATGATTCTTTAAACATATCCATGACATCTACAAATCTTAAGTAGTTAAGGAATTCCTCATTAATGTTAATTCCTACATTTTTCTTATCCAAATTATTAAAATATTCTTCCAGGCACGTTGTGAATAATTTAGGAGAGTTTGGGGAGTGGGGGTGGGTTTTCTATGTAACTCCTTTCTTATTTGGGATTTTATGTAGTTTAGATTAGCTCTAATTCCACTAAAGATATCTTCGTGTTGTAAAATTATATTAATTTATTCCTTGTCTTTAAATTTATCTTATAATATATAAATTCCATACATATGGGTTTTGTCATACTCTGTCTATTTTTCCATTATGGATATGGTCAATTGTAGAATATCCTCTTCTAAAGCCTTCCTTTTGTCTTGGCTGATTAAAGTTTAGCCGTCTTTTTATTCTGCCTAATATAATATTTGTAAATATTTTATATATTAAGGAGAGTAAACTGATTGGACCGTGATATTTCTAGTAATTTTTGTCTCCCTTTTTGGAAATTGATATACCGGTAAAGTATTTCCAAGATGTGAGTATAGAGCATTCTTGGTGATATTTTGTGTAAAGTTTATCGAGATTTACCTCTATGAAATCTCATACATATATGACAATATATATATATATATATATATATATATATATATATATATATATATATATATATATATATATATATATATATATATATATATATATATACACACACACACATATATATATATATATATATATATATATATATATATATATATATATATATATATATATAAATATATATATAAATATATATATATATATATATATATATATATATATATATATATATATATATATATATATATATATATACATATATATACACTCAATTTTTTATGTCCAATGTCCTAGGAGTGCATTCTGTAATAGATTAATAAAGACAAATTATTTTCGATTTAAAACTGCATTCATTTTCAGCCACCCTCTGTCCCTCTCAACGTTTTTAAATGATTATTCAAGATCTCTTGGTGTTTATATTCCTGATGATAGATTAAGCGGTTTCGTTTACTCAGCTGAATTTATTTCGATATGATCTTTTTTAAGATTAAACCATGAGTTGGAACACTTGTCAAGTGAAAATAAAATTTTCGAGGAAGTAAGATCTATTCTAAGAAAACACTGGTATGTCTGTTTTATCGGTTAGCCTTTGTTCTCTTCAGCAACTAGGGCAATACCCATAGCTATTGAAAGTGAGAATTTAAATGAGATTATAATATAATTTTATAGCTATAAACTTTTTTTCTGTATTATTTGCAATATACGGTCTATGGTAAATCCACAATTCTGTAAATATTCAATAAGTTAACTGGTTCCAAATTTAACATAAGTTCCAAACAAAGCTGAGGTTTTAATTTGTGAGGTAACTAGTATGAAGATCTTTATTGTTTCTATAAAAAAGAAATTTACAGTAGATAGGATGAAAACGGAAAAAGATGAAAATGGTCAAAGAAATAAGAACCAGAATTTTCTTTGGAAAAAATACAAACATAAAGAAATTAAAAACGTTTATGGTGTAAAGCTTGGGGATTACGAAAACCTTCAAACTTTAATAAAACTGAAATTAATAATCCACTTAATAGTTGCTACAAGAAGATTGGAATTAAAGAGATGTGAAAGATTGAAAGTATCTCTCTCTCTCTCTCTCTCTCTCTCTCTCTCTCTCTCTCTCTCTCTCTCTCTCTCTCTCTCTCTCTCTCTCTTACACACACAACCACACACATAACATTCCTATGTGGTAAAATTCTATTACATATGAGTTGCAAGAGAAAGCGGTTGTATTTCTGAAATAAATCAAGTTGGAAGAAGGGAGAGACTAACTAGAAATCAACCAGTCAAGAATTGCTGTAGGTTGATAAGTAAACGAGTGGAAGCAGGCTCTCCAGTAATCATAGATACAACTAAGAGTTAGTCAGGTGATGAGAGTTTCTGGAAATGTGTAGTCATGTACTAAAAGTAACTTGCTGGATCTGCGCTTCCTGATTTGTGGACTGAATACAAGAAACTATGACAATGTCATAGGATACTGACTCTCTAAAGTTATACTTATAATTGATTGTGGAACAAGAGTTTTCTTTCTTTCTTATATTGATGTGAAGGCGATGCACCGTGATACCCCAGAGGTGAATACACCCTTTTTCATGGTGTTTGAGGAACCACCAATGTTGGATAGCCCGGATTTTACCGAGAAAGGTGTGGTACACTAATATCCAGATGCGGTCTTTGGTAAATTACCTGAGCCTGCTGCGTTGGGTGCTGATTTACTTAAAAAAAAAACTTGCAATGTGTTCTAATATCACACAGTAGTATCATCTGTCATAAGGTCTTCGTTGAGGATATCTATCTTGATTATGTCCTTTTTTGCAAAGATACTGAACGTTGGAATATTTCCATGGTGCCTGATGTTAGTTTTCTTCTTTCGGCCATGTTGACAGAATCCTGATCGTGATGGCGTTTGTTCGAGTGCGTTATTAGTAGTTGTTTTTCTCTCGGAAATTCGTTCTGCCTTCTCTCTTCCCTCGCTGATTTTCTTTTTTAGCCATTCACTCTCTTCCTTCTTTCTCTGAGCTACACTATTAAAAAAAAAAAAAGGAAATTTTAATCGGAAATTCTCCGTAAAAATATAGTTAGCAGTATTTCAGTAAAATACAGGTGACCTTAATTTCAACCTTACTTTGTTATTATCTGTTACGGGTTGGTGACCGTAATATCACTTTTTGCGTGAACATATCCGTTTTTAAAACGGTAAATGTCAGGATTTTTACCGTTTTTTTACCACAAATTTTTGAACAGTGTAGTAAAAAACCAGTATACGATTCTTAACAGGTTTTAAGGGCATTAGTTCGGATAAAGGTGAATCACATTAAATGGAAACACTTTCTCATAAAGTTATAATCTCCGACTCCTGTAACTCTTCTAACGATCACTTTCCGGTGCAAAGATTCATCAAACTCTAGGGACTTTCGTAAATAAAAATCATGATGAGCCTTTGTTTTTCATTTAGTTGGTCAATAACTACTGAGATATTTCTGAATGGCCTAATTATAATGGAATTTGGTTCCCTTTCTTAATAGAAATATATTCATCTTCCTTCAAATATTTGCGCTTCACCTTATCCGCAAAGGTTTTAATATGGTACTATGATCTTCATAGTGGACGACCAGCAATCTCCAATCATCGCCACGTCCACTCTTTCTAAGAAAGTCTGGATATTGATATAATCTCTTCCCAAATTGAGGCTCAGTGAGTTGAAAAGTGATAAAATCATCAGCAAGGGAAGCTAATCAAAAAGCACCTGTGTAAGTGTACTGATTTTGAGTTGAAGGTGGCCTATGGCATCTGAGATTATAATGTAATTTGATAGCTACGAACTTTTTTCTATATCATTCGGAATCTACGTTGTATAGTAAATCCATTATTCTGTAATTGTTCTGTAAGTTAACCGGTTCCAAATGTACCATAAGTTCCAAACAAAGCTGAGGTTTTGATTTTTGTGGTAACTAGTACGAAGGTCTTTCTTGTTTATATAGAGAAATATAGTACAGTAGATATGATGAAATAAAAACCATACTTTTCTTCCAAAAACTTACAAATATAAAGAAATTAAAAATGTTTATGACATATTGCTTAGACTTTCCGTTTAATAGTTGCTACAAGAAGATTGAAATAAAAGAGATGTGAAAGATTGAAAGTATCCCTTTCTCTCTCTCTCTCTCTCTCTCTCTCTCTCTCTCTCTCTCTCTCTCTCTCTCTCTCTCTCTCTCTCTCTTACACACACAACCACACACAACACTCCTATGTGGTGAAATTCCATTATATATGAGCTGCAAGGGAAAATGATTGTATTCTGATATGAATCAAATTGGAAGAAGAGGAGAGACTAACTAGAATTCGACCAGTCAAGAATTGCTGTAGGTTGATAATTAAACGAAAGGCTCCAGTAATTATAGATATAACTAAGCGTTAGTCAGGTAATGAGAGTTTTTGGAAAAGTGTAGTCATGTACTAAAAGTAACTTGCTGGATCTGCGCTTGCTGATTTGTGGACTGAATACTAGAAACTATGACAATGTCATAGGAAACCGACTTTCGAAAGTTATACATATAATTGATAATGGAACAAGAGTTTTCTTCTTTCTTATATTGATGTGAAGGGAACGTGATGCACCGTGATACCACAGAGGATGATACATCCGTTGTCATGGTGTTTGAGGAACCACCAATTTTGGATAGCCCGGATTTTACCGAGGAAGGGATGGTACACTAGTATCCAGATGCGGTCTTTGGTATATTACCTGAGCCTCCAGCGTTGGGTGCTGATGTACTTCAAAACAAGCTTGCTATGTGCTCTGATATCACACAATCTGTCATAAGGTCTCCTTTGAGGATATCTATCTTGATTATGTTTTTTTTTTTCTTTTTTTTTTTTCCAAAGATACTGAACGTTGGAATATTTCTATGGTACCTGTTGTTAGTTTTCTTCCCTCGGCCTTGTTGACAATCCTGATCGTGATGGCGTTTATTCGAGTGCTTTATTAGTAGTAGTTCTTCTCTCGGAAATCCGTTCTTCCTTCTCTATTCCATCGCTGATTTCTTTTTAGCCATTTACACTCTTCTTTCCTTCTCTGAGCTAAACTGTTAAAAAAAAAAAAAAAAAATTATTGGAAATTTTCCGTAAAAATATACTGTTAGCAGTATTTCAGTAAATTACAGGCGACCTTAATTACAAACCTACTTTTTTATTATATTCTACCGGTTGGTTACCGTAATATCACTCCTTTGCGTGAACGTATCTGTTTTTAAAACGTTAAATGTGTGGCAACATTTATTCCAGGATTTTTACCGTT
>NC_090743.1:93491070-93498570 GCF_036898095.1 Palaemon carinicauda | reverse complement strand
TTCCCATTAGAAAAAGTGGCGGTTTTTTTTCATATGTCATTTTGTTTTCTAAAAGTTCGTCATACCATGCTTACCCCTCTTTTGTTTACGATCTCGTGTCCTTGGGAAACACTTTTTGTCCTAAATACGCACAGTAAAGGTTTCTCCATGAACACAACTATGCCATCTGCATATTTTGAAGTTATTAAGTTGTTCCCTATCAATGTCAATCCCCAATCTAACCTTTAAAAACCTCTTTTAGACACGATGTGAATAATTTAGGAGAGATGGGGTCTCCGTGTCTAATTCCTTTCTCAATCGAAATTTTATCACTTTTTTATGTAGTTTTAGGATTGCTGTAATTCCTTTATAGATGTCTTCAAGTGTTCTAACATAAGATTTATCTATTCTTTGTCATTGAAAGACTTTCATTATTGCTGAAGTTTTGACAAGATCAAGAGCTTTTGCAAAATCTATAAATGATAAGCATTGTGGTTTGTCAAAATCTGCTGATTTTTCCCTTGGCTCGTTAATTACATATATATATGATCAGTTTCTGAATACTTGCATTTAATTAGAGTATACATGATATTAACAATGGTATTCACAGGTCAAAGAGTAGAACTGAATGGAGCAGTGGGTCACGTGGAATAATCTGAGCTATTCACTACAGAAAACTATTTTAATGGAGAACCAGTTATTCCCTAAAAGAAAAAATGCAGTTAAATTTCAGCTGTTTCTGCGTAGTTTAATTCTTAAGATTTTCAATGAAATATTTTCAAACCTAAACATGACGTATTGTAATATGAAAGATAAGCCGTTAAAACCTCAGTCAAATTATAATATGAAACTGAAATAAGCTTATATTAAATAGAATAGAATATAGCTCTTCAAACTTATGTGCGATTACTGTACCAAGACGTTTCCAAACTTCTCGTATTGTACCCAGTCGACTGTAGATATAAAAATTTTAAAAGTAAGTCACCTATTTCTGTTTGAAACAAAACAGCCGGCTCTCTTGGTTTATTAAATTCTAGATGTCTATTATTACGGCCCATTAAGATCATTATCAGTATTTTATATATACTGAGAATATCAGGCTGTAATTTATTTTTCTTTTTTTCTTTTTTTCGTTTGCGGCACCCTTTTTATGAATTAGTATAATGTAGTTACAAACACACACACGCACACACACACACACACATATATATATATATGAAATATATATATAACGGATTTTGAGCGAAGCGAAAAATCTATTTTTGGGTGAGATGGCCATGTCGTCCTGATGGAAGTTCCTATAGGGTAGCTTCCTAGGGTATATTACAACTACGGCGATATTCCCAGAGAATTTACCTTAAGGTACCAGAATTCTAACTCCTGGAGCGAGTATCCCTCGTGAAAGGGATATCGCGACATATCAGAGGACGTATTCTAGACACGTCACATGGCAATCTACATCCTGGACAGAGATTTCGTCTCGTAGGAGGTGATTGACGAGATACGAATTCGGGAAAGAAAAAGGGGGAGCCGCTCCCAAGGCTTCCCTATCCCCCGATTCGTATGCGCGCCTGGCGCCAATCCTGGCGCCATCTGTATTCCTTGTAGCGTACACGAGGTGCTACAGATACTGTATGTAGGGAGGGGTCCTACAGCCCTTTCTTAGAAAGGCAAGGGCGGGTCCATCAGGACGACATGGCCATCTCACCCAAAAATAGTCCGTTTTTTGGGCTCAAGCCATGTCGTCCTGATGGAAGTGTACCAGAGCATTACTGTATCTGTGGATTCTCAGAACGTGCCGTACTCCCCGGAGGTAATTTTTTTTTTTTTCCCGGTCGACTAGACCTAGAGACCTAAGATGTTACCGTTATACATCTTTTCAACTAACTATAAACTATGTTAGAGCTTCCTGCCCCCTACAGGGAAGAGTCCTACTAGACTCTGGAAAAGTCTCGAAGAGTACATATATCTATGTATGAATACCAGGCAAGCTAATATAGTGGTCTCGCCCTATATTAAGTAAAGCATAGTTTGTAAAGGACCACTGCATCAATATGAAATATCGACCAGTTTTCCGCACAATACTTGTATTGGACAAAGGTTTTATATCCGCATAGGAGGAAAACCAATGCAACATAGCTTGCATAAAGGAACAATTCTATTAGAATTATCCCAGATAAGGTACATAGAATGAATGCTCAATTATACCAATAAATTGACACAGGTGAAGGAGACGCAAGGTTCTCAAGAACCAGATTATTGACAGGCAATAAATAGACAGGTTAACCACAATTATATATATATATATATATATATATATATATATATATATATATATATATATATATATATATATATATATATATATATATATATATATATATATATATATATATAAGAAGAGGATAACCCAAAACTTCAAGCATAAGTATGATAGTAAACAGAGCTTGTTTGTCTGAAAGAAAAAACATTAGATGCCACTTTTAAGATACCGAGGTATCAAAGTCATAAAAGCCTGTATTACAAATCAATGACAATAGCGTTAGAAACGCTCGGCACACATGTCTGCACTTATGCTAGGTTCACCTTCGGAAATGGAACAGTCTGGATGGGCAACACAGTGCCCTCACTTAGTTTGTAGTACAGTATGTAACTACACACTCACCCTGGAATTAATCGTCCCAATTAAGACCACTGTTCCTCGCAGAGTTAAACAGTAGGGTTAACACCGCGACCCACTGCTACCACAGATCTCTTTTAGTTCCTCTACTTGCTTCGCATAGTGGCAAAAGAACACTCTGGAAGACTTCCAGCCAGTGTATGAACGGAGATGTTCAAAATCCATACAATTAAAGAAATTTAAGAATGAGGCAACTTTCCTCGGATCGTGACCTGCGGGTGTATTGTCAGGATCCGCTCTGCGAATAAAATATGTGATTTTCGCTCTGAGTTGATTCAGAGATAAATTTGAGCCTGATGTTTCTCCCCTGAATAGTTGACCACCCTTGAAGTCTGAAGTTCTATGAAGATAGACCTTTAGGCATTCTACTGGACATAGAGATGCATCTTCTTTCAGAGGGCAGATTCTCCAGGGACCCCACCTGTTGGTGGGTAACTCATTCTTGGCGAGAAACATAGGATCCGGAAACAGGTTCAGTTCTTCCCCATCCAGGAACTGAACACGACCTGCCTCTCTCGAGAGGCTACAATCTCACTAACCCTGGCTCCGGACGCGAGTGCAAAATAGGAAAATAACTTTTTGTGTCAAATCCTTTAACGCACACTCTTCATTGCTCAACAGAGAAGTGAAATGAAGAACTTGTCTAAAGACCATGAAATGGGCTTTGGAGGTGCTGAAGGTCTGAGCCTAGCACAGGCTTTCGGGACTTTATTAAAGATCTCGTTACCTCGGTCGACCTGGAAGGCATATAGAATGGGTCTTGTCAAAGCAGACTTACACGCTGAAATCGTGTTCGCTGCCAACCATTGACCATGGAGGTGGGGAAAAAAGATAAGCAGAAGTCTGTCAAGATCTTCTGCGGAATCTTCGCCTTGACAAAAGGCCACCCATTTTCTCCAAGATGACTCATATTGCCTTCTAGTAGATTTGCACTTATATTCCTCAAGGAAGTCTATACTGGCTTTCGAAATCCCGAAACGCTTTCTCACCGCTAGGGAGAGAAAATCATGAACTGCAGGGTCCGGGTTTTCTGTAATGAAGCGCAGACAGTTGACTTCTGGACTCGCTGGGTCAGAACTGGATCTGGTAGTGGTACAAACTTCAGCTACAGTTCCAATGCCAGGAGGAACCACACGCTGTTCGGCCACTTGTGGGCCACTATTGCCGCTACCCTTTGAAGGATCTCAGTTTGTTGAGGACCCTCAACAGAAGGTTGTGAGGAGGGAACAGATAAATCTTGGACCATCTGTTCCAGTCGAGGGACATCGCGTCCACTGCTTCCGCTAAGGGGTCCTCGTACGGGGCACGTACAGGGGCAACTTCTTGTTGTCTTTCGTCGCAAAGAGGTCTATCTGCAGTTCTGGGACTGATTCAGAATGAAGGAGAATGATCCTGCGTCTAAGGACCATTCCGACTCTATCGGTGTGAACCTGGATAGAGCGTCCGCTGTCACATTGCGGACTCCTTGAAGGTGAACTGCCGACAGGTACCACTTCTTCTTTTCCGCCAATCGGAAGACGGCCAACATCACCTGGTTGAGAGGTGGTGACCTCGATCCTTGTCGATTCAAGTATCTCACAACTACCTCGCTGTCTATCACCACTTTATGTGGAACGAATGACGCGGGGAGCCTTTCTTTAAGGTAAGGAGCACTGCCCTAGCTTCTAGAAAGTTTTATGAGAAAGGTCTTGAATAGCCTGGACCAAGTCCCCTGGACTTTTTTCCGATGAGAGTGACCTCCCCATCCCTCCTTCGAGGCGTCTGAGTGAATCGTCACCGACGGGGGAGGTGGCTGAAGAAGAACCTGACTTCTTTAGATGTCTGGCTTGGAACCAAGGCCTGAGAAGAGTACTTAGCCGAAGCGGCTGGTCTTCTCAGATCTCTTCACGCGTTTGATGCATAACTTCTCCAGACTCCGATTGCATCCTTTAGCTGTGCTCTTAGCACTGGGTCTGTCACCGAAGCAAACTGGAGAGAGCGCAGTACTCTCTCCTGCTCGTGTCTTGATATCCTTTCGGAATCTTGAAGTCTCTTGACAGAATCCGCTATCTCCTTCCTTTTCTTCGCCGGGGTGGAGAAACGGTGTGACAAAAGGTCCCAGTGGATCTTAGCCACTGGAACTTTTGAGATGGAGAAAGTCGAGACTTTTTCTGTTGATCTTGAAGCCTAGGTACTCTAGGAACTGGATCACTTAACTGGAAGCTTGCAAGCATTCTGTCTCGGATGCTGCCCACACCAACCAGTCGTCCAGGTAGGCTACTACCTGAATTCCCTTTAGGCGAAATTGTTTGAGAGCTACGCTCGCAAGCTTCGTAAAAATCCTTGGGGCTATGTTTAGCCCGAATGGCATGGCTCCGAAGGCGTATAGTCTTCGTTGTAGCCTGAACCCTAGGTAGGGGGAGAGTCGATGGCTAATTGCAATGTGCCAGTAGGCGTCTGACAAGTCTATAGAGACGGAATAAGCCCTCTTGGGCAGTAAGGTCCTTATGTGTTGCAGTGTTAGCATTTTGAATTTGCAATTCACTATGAACTTGTTAAGTGGCGACAAGTCCAGAATGACTCTGAGCTTTTCCGAGTCTTTCTTGGGAACACAAAACAGCCTCCCTTTGAAATTGATGGGCTTCACCCTTTTTCTCCAACAGTTCTTGAACGTACTCCTCCATAACGGGGGTGGAGTGTTGGAAAAACCGAAGGTACGGGGGTGGAGTGCTGTACCAGCTCCCGCCCAGTCCATTCTTGAGTAGGCTGTGGGCCCAGGGATCGAAGGTCCACCGATCCCGAAATTTCAGAAGTCTCCCTCCTACCGGTATCACCTCACTTGGACTGCCGTCCTGAGGTCTTGCCTTCCTGACCACGACCACCCCTGAATCCCCTTCCCCTTGAGGGGCGTCTAGACGAGCCTCTGGCTGCTCCTCTAGGCTTTGCTCGAAAGGATGTAGACTGCCCTTCGAACGCTGGGGTGAATGCCGTGGACTGTGTCGACACGGCCTGGGGTACCCACTGAAAGGTGGTCGGGGTTTGTGCCACGATCTGGGGCACTGGGGGCAATGGCAATTGCAGTTGCTGTTGCTGTCTAAGAGGCTTGGCTGGCCGAGACGGTAGCCTAGTCCTCATAGTCTTCCTCTTTGGTTGAGGACCCTTATCCGGGGAAGACTTTCTTTTGATAGCCAGGCCCCACTTCTGGAGAAGGTTTCTATTCTCCAAGGCGGCTTTATCAACAACTTCTTTGACCAAGTCGGTAGGGAAAAAGGTCTTTTCCCCAAATGTTGGAGGAGATTAGTTTCTTTAGCTCGTGCCTCACCGTAGCCGAGGTAAACACGAACTCCCTACAAGCTCTCCTTGCCTTGACGAAGCCATAAAGGTCCTTCGTCACTGTGGCCAGATGAGGCTTGGCCACTACCATGAACATTTCATGGACCTTGGGGTCACTTGCCATCGTCTCGAGAGTAGTCTGAAGAGACATTGAGGCAGTCAGTCTTTCTTTTGTATCGAACTCACTTCGCAAAAGAAAGTCAGACAGCTTAGGGAGGTCCTTGCCGAACTGACGTCCGGCAATATCAGCCTCCAACTTTCCCACTGAGAACTTAAGATGGACGTCCTTCCAGTCTTTGTGGTCCATAGGCAGGGCCAGCGACAAGGGTTTACACTCCTCTAGGGAGGGGCAAGACTTGCCGGCCTCGATTGCTTTTAGTACAGCCAGAAACCCTTTCTGTAAAAGGGGGAAGGCTCTAGTAGGCGAGGACACAAAGGAAGGGAGCTTCCTATTCAATGCAGCTACCTTTGAGTTAGAGAAGCCCCTCTCTTTCATCGAGGATGAAAGTAGAGCTTGAGCCTTAGCATGGTCCATCACTATGACCTCCTTCGACTCTGTCTCCTCCTTTGAAGCTGGTTCCTTCCTCAGCCGGACATAACAGTCCGGATATGATGCCTTGCTGGGCCAGAATTCCACCCTCCAGGGGAACTGAGCCCAGCTTATCCGAGATGACGATCTTTCCAGTCGTCATCGGCATGTGCTCAGCATACCTCCATGGGTTAGCATCTGAGCACAAGGGAAGGTCTTTCACATTGAGCTTTATCTGGGGCCCATGTGATTCTGCAAGGCACTGCATTCGCAGTTCCATTGCAGCCGCCTTCTCCTGATTCTCCTTCTGTATTTGTTGGATCATTCCAACAATAGAAGAGAGGGCCTGTCCCAGCTCTACTGGGAGACCGGCCGATGTAGAGGGGCTTGAACTTCATCCTGGGCTTCTGCCAGGAGGTCTTCCTCCTGACACCCATCCACATCAGACATCCTGTCATTTAGCTGGATGTCTTGCATCGCGACCGCGACTTCAGCATCCACCTGGATCTGAACTTAGGGGATCTCCTCTTGAGGCTGGGGAATCACTGCATCAGCTGATGCCTTAGGGAAAGGATATGCCCTCATCTTCTCACTTGGAAGATAAGGGCCAGAAGTGTTCTTTTGGAAGCCCCTTACCCAGGTACGAAGCTTCTTCCTAGCTATTTAAATGTCTCATTAATCAGGTTAGTGCACACAGTACATACCTGAGGGTCCCAATACCGGAGATCATCCTTGGAGACAGCGTATGCTGCGTGTCTCCTACAAAACTCATGTCCGCAGAGGTTCTTGCTGCTGACATTGCAGAAAGCACTTCCCCACTTCGGAGTGTCCTTCTGTAAAGAGAAGAAATTTCCATGAGTATCAAGTGAACTATGTATCACTGGATATGCATAGTATAGCATAACAATTCAGAAAGGAAAGACACACACTTGTGTTTCCCTCACAACCCATTGTTGCAGCCTTCCAGATAATAAAATCAAAAATGGTTTATCTCTTCTAG
>NC_090743.1:93463570-93486070 GCF_036898095.1 Palaemon carinicauda | reverse complement strand
GCATGAAGCAGTACTGTTGGTGCCTCTCGAATGGAAAGGTGCTGAAAAGATTTTTTGATATGAGAGGAGAGCTGCAAATATTTCTCGCTTCTAAAAATGCAAGTAAATATGAATCATTGTTTATCGATGAATTTACGTTGTGCAAATTGACATACCTGGTCAACATTTCTGAGATATTTAATAGTATTAATACAGGATTACAGGGTAAGGAAAGTTCGATTATATCTTTGTCTGAAAAGATATTGTCTTTTAAAATGAAATTGGATCTCTGGATCACCAAAATTAGTCAAAAGGAATTATAAATGTTCCCAACACTTGCCCAATTTGTTGAAAAGCTGCAAATGAAATCGATGACTTATATGGCTTGATACAAGAGCATTTGGAAAATCTTACTGTTCAAATGAGAAGTTATTTTCATGATGAATGTTACAAATCTTCCTCCCTTACAATCAACCCTTTCAATGCCAGTGTATCCGAGGTCCCTGAAGCAGCTAAAGAAGAGTTCATCGACTTAAAAAAAATTTGAAGCTAAATTCTGGTTTGGTGAACTGCAACCACAAGAATTTTGGGCAAAAAGTCTCCAAAAATTCCCAGTAATATCAGAAATCGCAATAAGGAATTTATTGCCTCTCCCAACAACTTAGCTATGTGAAGCAGCCTTCTCCCTACTTCTCATCCTTAAAAACAAATGCCGAAATCAATTAAATGTGGAAGATGACAACGGAGCCCACGATAGAATTGCTAGCAAAAAAACTGCAATACCAGCCGTCTCATTGAGGTCAGTTCATAAAAAACGCTTTACATAACGTTGGACATTTGTGTTGTAATAATCTTGAATTGATTTACAAATAATTAATTTTTGTAGCAGGTTTGGAGTTTTTTATGAAAAAATCTGATATTTCTCATGAATTTACGGACTATATAGTTACTTCACGAATAGATAATCTATCATTCAATAATCGCAATATATGGCAGTTTATTGTACAAAAAAAAGAAAAAAAAAAAGAATAATGTATAAATAAGATATTTTTAGAATTGGGGTCGCTTTCTGATTGCTTGTTCTAAAATGGGTCGCTATGTTTAAAAGGTTGGGAGCCACTGATATAAATACATACATACATCATGCATATATATATATATATATATATATATATATATATATATATATATATATATATATATATATATATATATATATATATATATATATATATATTCGTTTAACCATATATCTTAATACCCTAATGTTTGGATACTCTCTTATACATCGGGATCAGAGACCCAAAGGGAAATGACACAATGACAATAGATTCTGGCCGGCCAGGGAATCGAATCCTGGTCCAAGAAGCTTGCATGGCAGTGACATACTATTTAGCCACCTGGCTATATGGTATGTCAGTGTCATGCAAGCTTCTTGGACCTGGGATCGATTCCCTGACCGCCCAGATGCTTTTGTCTTTGAAACGTTCCCGAGGCATGAGAGACTCCAGACATTAAGATATTAACATATATTGCTTATTTGAATATGAAAAACACGTCCAAATGTGCAAAATGTAAATGCATATATATATATATATATATATATATATATATATATATATATATATATATATATATATATATATACATAGGTATATATATACATATATATATATATATATATATATATATATATATACATAGGTATATATATATACATATATATATATATATATATATATATATATATATATATATATATATATACATATATATATATATATATATATATATATATATATATATATATATATATATATATATATATATATATATATATATATATGGGTGTGTGTGTGTGTATGTATGTATGTATGTATGTATGTGTATTATCTATATTGCAGTAATCATTTTATAATTATATTGTAGTAATAAAATTCTAATGTTCCATATATACAATTTTAATGGGTAATTATTTTGTTTGTTTATCTATTACAAATGTGTAAACATTTAGCCAAAACATTTATCAGAAAACAACATATTGTTTGTCTGTCTTCCAGCCTCCATTACTCAATATTCTGTGGGAACACATTGACTTATTATGGAAATATAAAGGAATACTTTCAGCTTTCCATTGTTATTTTCTGATAGCGTTGTTGTTTACCCTACTGAGTAATTAGGAAACGTTGAGCGCACATATTCACCAGAAAATCATTCGAGCCGTGACTCTGTTGCAGTGGGCTTCTTCCTACGTCAAATGGTTGTATGGGAATATTTCCGCCGTGCGTGCGTTTATGTGCGCGTAAATAATTGCAATATACATGTGTCATACATTACTAAATTGGGCATTCTTTGTACTTTTATATGTACCACAGCAAAATGTAAAAATTTTTACTTTTTTGGTACGTTTTATATAAGAAATAACATTTTAATCTTCATACTTCATTTATTTTTTTCCTGGGGTAACATCAATAGATCTTATCTGGGAAATTTATAAAACCAATATTTCCTCAGCTTTTCAATCACAGTTTTATTCTATTTTAGTCATAGCTATATTTGTTCCGGAGTTATTACCAAAAATGTGAACGCATATTTATATCCCTGAGCTTGAGGAATTTTTGGGATTTTACGAGCACATGGATTGTATTTTGTAGGGGGATTTCTATTGACAGAATGAACTGTTTTCTTTTTCAACCATTTCTTTTGGAATTTACTGTCCATTGACAAAGTTAGTATATTTTCTATTTGAACGTCATAAAACATTTAGACAGGCTGTATATAGAATGTTTGTGTATATTTATAAGTACAGTGGTACCTCGGTGAATGAGTCTAATTTGTTCAAAAAGTAAGCTCGCGAAACAAAATATTTAAATACTAAAACCTTTTTTACACAAAATAAAAAAGGGGCCTGCGAGGTATTGCATACACGAATGAATACACATATACGTCAATTTCTAAAAGGTTGTAATTTAATCTAGGAGAAGATTATTAACCCTAGTAATATACTATAAAAAACTATAAATATTGACCAAATAAACAAGCACTTTATCTCTAAGGAGAGTGTTGAGGAAGTTGAAAGAGAAAGAACGGTAACCTGGGGTGTTAATCTCTCTAGTATATTTGGGGATGATGCAACATCAAAAGGCATGTTGCAAATTACTTGGCTTGCTCACGACCTTCAATTCCTTGTTTGACTTCGTTGGTGGAGGGTGTGCTGTCAGGCTCTATCACTGGGATTTTTTCATAGATTGTATTTACTTTACTTTACTTTAAGGGTTGCTTATTCAGTCCTGTACAGCAAGGGAACCCTACTCTCTAAAGAACCTCCACAGTCGTTTCATCATATTCACTCGAGATCATTCAGGATTCACATTGCATATTGCTCGCTTAGTATTAAATCAACTATTGAAGCACTCAGAGACTTGGTAGGTTATTGTACATATTCTAATTAAGTTTTCACTTAAATAGGCAGCCAATGTAAATCCTTTAATTCAGAAGTAATCATTTCTCTAGATGCGACACCTTTTATCAGAGTTCCTCCTCTGTTTATTATGTTTTGTCATTTCTTAGGTTGCACTTTTGGTAAATTGTAATAGATGGAGTTACAACAGTCAATCCTGGTAATAACATAGTTTATCACAAGTTTCTTAACAGAAAATTCATCCAGGTACTTTTTTGAAAAAGCAATATTTCAGAGATGATAATCAGCAGTTTTCACTACATTATTTATTTGGTCATTGAGAGAAAATTTACATCCAAAATACACGCCCAGGTCACGAACTTTACTATATATCCGGACCGAGTCATTATGTATGTTTATGTGAATATCACCCAAGTTTCTTACGCTGTTTTTCTTTACCACCACCATAAACTCAGTTTTTTTCATTGAATGTTAGTTGTTTGATTATCATTATTTCCCTATCACTGTCAAGGATTTGGTTCAGTGTTTCAGTAGCGTCGTCTATATCATTCATAAAGAAGTAAAATTGTTTGTCATCCGCCAATAGTTTGAACTTCACACCATACCTTTGTCGTATTTTTGATAGACCAATAGTATAGACAGCAGAATAAGATAAGGCCCAGTACACTCCCCTGAGGTACCACTATATTTGAAGGTTCATATGATGAATAAGAGTTTCCTTTTTGCGAACAAAGAAGTCTTTCAGGTATTGGAAAGCTTGGTCTCCAACACCGATGGACCTTAGATCTTTTAGTAGCAGTTCAGGCACAACTGTATCAAAAGCGTCTTTTAGTAGCAGTTCAGGCACAACTGTATCAAAAGCACCTTTTAGTAGCAGTTCAGGCACAACTGTATCAAAAGCATCTTTTAGTAGCAGTTCAGGCACAACTGTATCAAAAGCAGCACTAAGATCGAGAAATATTGAAATACCCCATTTATTTTTATCCATCATTTCCAACGTATCATTCACAACAGAACAGATGGAAGTGTCTGTAGAGTATAATTTTCTATAAGCAGACTGGTTGCCTGGCAAATTTTCTATTGCTTATAAGTGACTAACTGGTCGTTCAATAATTACGTATTCTAGCACTTTTGAAACAAAAGATAGATTCCTGATAATCCAGAGCACTTTTCACAACCGGTGTGACTATAGCCATTTTCTCAGATTTGTGAAACTTTCACTCATCGATGCATATGTTATCTATTCTCAAAATCCTTTTGGTTAGACTTGAAAAGTTTCTTTCTCCAGTTAATTCAAATATTGGCTTTGGATTGATCGCACGGTTAGTTTTATTTGCTCTCTTGATAATCATGATGTTTATTTTCTTCACCACTGCATGTTTCTGTAGAGGTAGTCTAAACGTTATAAGTTTATGCACCGGGGAAATAGGCATTTCTCTTCTACATTTATATCAGATATGATTTCATTCATTTCATCACATTATAAAATGAGATTGATTAATCAAGCATCCCCATTTCATATAGTAGTAACGGAACAACTAAAATGTCAGTAAAAGAGAAAATGATTAATTAATATAGCATCCACAAATCACATAGTGGTAATAGATCAACTGAAACACCAATCATAAAAACCAGATTAACTAATAATAATAATAGTTAATTAAGAAATAATAATAATGATAATAATAATAATAATAATAATAATAATAATAATAATAATAATAATAATAATAATAATAATAATAATAATAATAATAATAATAATCTCAAAACTAGGTTCGACGTATGCCCAGTTAAAGTAGTTGCACGTTCGACATTATTTACCAATTGATATGATTCCAATAATTCGTTTAACGCTGAAGCACCAAGGTTTCATGCATCATCCATCCAAAGATTGAAGTCTTCACAGATAACTAATTAAATCTTCTTCATGATAATCCTTTCAAAGAGTACGCTGAAATCTTCAAAGAGGGCACTAGTATTTGTTCTCGGGGGTTTGTAAACTGTTATAGTGGATATTTTTTTGTTCTTTTTGTTGTGTTATGTTTATTTCTTTATATTCGAAGCTTTTTGCACTAGTACTCTTTAACTTTTTGAGATTTGAGTAACCTTTATGAAGGAAGAGCCCGACAACCCGACCAGACCTGCCATCTCTCGGAATGAGAGAGAGGGTGTGTGTGTTTGTGTGTATTTGTGAGGGGTGGGGTGTCATTTCAGTGATCTTAGCCCTGTCAAAGTTATTTAACTATGTTTCAGATAATGCTAGTATGTTTCAAATCTCTCATTTATCAATTCTGCAATTTTAATAGTTTTATTACCAACATATTGTATATTTACAATGCCAGAGTTTAGGACATCCTTAGTATCCATGATCATATTTTTCTGCTAGTCTTTTCAATTCCAAATCATAAGCTTTGCACTTTGTTGAACTTTATATGTGGCCAATTGGTTTGTTTAACTTTTTGCAGTTTATACACTTTGACAGTTGAGAATTGCTGTCTTTGGTGGAATGTATATATGAAAATTTTCCCCAGAATTTATCATCTATCTCACACTTGCAATCTTGTTTTCAAAATGTTGATAACTCTGCCAGTGATAGCAGATGATAACGGGGTTACCTATCACGTATAAATACACAATCGTAACATAAATTTGTCACCATAATCATGAATAGCGTTCTGAACTTCAGGATCACATTTCAACACGTAGTGGGTAGTCCCACCTGCAGCACTTTTCTTCAATTTCACACTTATCTTCTCTTCTATGTTTCGGATTTGGTCCAGGCAACGATTTCTAAGAATCATGGTAATTACTACTTCATCTCATCATTGTATACATTGTATATCATTATTTTTGGTTTGAATTTTTGTCTTTTTCTCGTCTCAGTGTCGGCAACCAATTTCTGAATCTTGTTTCCTGCTCTTTCTATGACCTTACTGTTAGCAAAGTTTACAACATTTAAATTTAAAGTTGACCTTGTATTAGAAATTCGAATGTCCTCAAATGCTAGTTCAACCTCACTTTTTTCTGTCAGTAATTCTGCTGGTTGCGTTAGTTGATTTAATTACCAGTAGAATCTTTTCATTAACTTTGGCAGCGTATGTCATTTTCTCTGGGTTAGGGTCCATCAGCGTTTGAAGTGTTACCTTAATTGATTCCATATTCATCGCTAGAATATCAACTCTCTTAGTGAGGTCAGTGGTCTGGTTGGAATTTGCTGCACTGAGCTAAGCTCTGCAACTTTGTTTTTTAATTCAGCAATTCTCGCATCTTGTTCAATCAAAACATCGTCTCTCATTCTCAATCCCTCCTCAAATTTTGATATATGTAACTTGGCTGTTCTGGCTTCATCTACGCAGTATGGACATACTCCTTTCAAGTTTAATACATCTTTTTCACTGATTGTGGGCACTATAAACACATACTTCTTATAAGAGTACCTTTTGCAATAACATCCTATCCACTTTTCGGGTGTCCCCCCGTGGTTCCACATTGGGAAAACACAGGGAGTCAGAGTTAGACATATGTATTAATTCTTCTCACTTTAGTCGTTTCATGAGATTAACGAATATCTTTTCAATAATATTATAAATTTGAAACATAAGCGAGGAACACGGCCCAATGCGAGTGTTCAACGGAGCTCCTCACAAATACGTCTTCACTCGGCGAGCATTTAGGGAGAATTTCTTCCAGACGTATTGTTACTGTATGTTTTACAGCCTGAGTGGATTTCCATTATTGTCATATTATTTTGTGAGATATTAGCACCAAAGGAAAGCCAGAGTTTATTGAATCCTGCAAATCAACAAAAGGAGTGATGGAGTTTTGCCAACGAATAGTTCCATGACTTGAGAACGCTCCTACATCAGGAAAAACCAATCAGGCCTCTATGATTTTTGTGGTGGGTAAATTAATTGATAAATTTACACAATAAAAATATATTTCTTTAATGAAAAAGGAAAAAAAAAATAATATAAAGGGTAATCTCATATGTATTTTGGTCTATAATAAAATAGAAAATTAATTTTTCCTTATGGTTTCCAAATAAAGTAATTATCAGCTTTTTTTATCTAGATTGTTTAATCATGTAAAAAATCTCCGTTTTTTCATGCATGTTAAATTGAGGGTTACCCTTCCATGGTTAATTAAGAACTTTATCTGGAGTTTTCTCTCTTGAAACACGTTCACTAACTCTGTCACCGAATTTTGGCTTTTAGGCCATTATTATATTTTTCTACAGTCTTACATACTGTTTTGAAAATGAGCTCATTTAGACATAGCTACTTATTTCTTTCCGTAAAAATATCATAGAAATGTAGTATCGAATTATCAGTAAATAGAGTTGCTGTGCGGCCTAACGAAATTTGATCTAAGTGATGAGTTTTTATAGACTTTTGCTGATTTTCCTGAATTTCTGACATCCAAAATTTCCATTTAATCTTGAAATTTGTATCTCTGTCCCTCCTCCTCCTCGGTTCAAATCTACTCCTCAATTTGTTAATGCTGCCCTTTACAGAGAACCAATACCTTTGATTTCCACAAGTGGTGTTTTTTAGTGTTATTGAATCACCTCTAAACTGCTTCATATTTATTAAAAAACACATACCTTTCAGCGTTACGAATATTTATTGCAGTTTATTTATAAATGTCACTACCAGTTCCATTTTGTAACTGAAAGTATTATAGTCCATGAGCCAGATGAGAAGTCGGTACCATCTAGGGGCACCAAACGAAACTTATTTTTTATTGATTGCCAACCCATACCATTAACAAAAATGCATGATGGACTTTTCAATCTCACAGCTTAAGATTTTTATGACAGTTATAAGTTTTTATGTAAAAGAAACGAAAAAAATACGATTTTATCACTAAATGTTCCAACACACAACTGAATAAAATGATAATTTCATTGGAAAATGTGTTATTTGTGTTTGATATTCTTACATGAATGAATGGAATACATTTAATTGATAATTCATTAATTACATGTTAATATGTACAGTTCATATGTAGTCTATGAAGAGCATTTGTTTCTTCGAAACGCCTGTACTACTTCACAGAATGTTCTTCTACATCTATTTATATTTTTCCAGATAATAGTGTGACTGTAAGAAGATGCTCAATGGAATCACCAGCAAAAAGACAGAAAGTACTATCATCAATAGAGAGGACGTGCATTATTTGTTCCAAACAAACTTATGAAACATATTTGACAAAGGCCAGAGATGACCAGTCTATTTGTAAGTTAGTCGACGCAGCCAGGATAAGGAATTTTGATCCTATCTTAACTCTCGAAAAACATGAGTATGGTGAAAAGTTGTTCTACCATAGAGACTGTAGGTCTAAGCTCACACACAAGAAAACACTCCAGCAGTTGAAAAAAGAACCCGACTCTGAGCCACAATGTTCAAACAAAAGGAGATCCTCCTGTTGTCCAGCAACAACATCTCGTGTCCTAGGCCATATCTGCATCTTCTGTGAGAAAGAAAGCAAATATATGCCAGGTTCAAATACCAGAGAGACACTATTCCAGTCCAGGGAACTCAGGTCAGATGAAACAATTCGGAGAGTGGCTCAGAACAAACTGGACCATAGATTACTGGCAATCGCAGCCAGAGATTTGGTTGCTGCCCCTCGAGGCCCATTACCATAAATCATGTTATCGTAAGTACACCCGGGGAGAGAAAGAGAAAACACCAGTGGCTTCTGACAAAGATGATGAAGCCTATCAAGCAACAGAACAGCAGTCTTACGGTCTACTATTCCAGTATGTGAGAGACACATTATTTCCAAAACCAACAGTCCTAAAAATGACAGAGCTTACTGTAAAAATAGTCCACTACATACAGACATGTGGCATCAATGATGTAAAACCTCATACTAAGAAACACCTTCGTCGGAAACTAGAATGTGAATTCAAGGAGTCGCTTCATTTCGTCCATGATGACAAAGGAAAACTTCTGGTATATCCAGATAATCTTCCCTTAGACCAAGTAGTGGTAGCCATGGTGAAGGCCGAAGAACAAATGCTTGAAAAAAAATACTCCGAAAATATTGACAAGATTATCAAACTTTCTGCAAACCACTTGAGAGGGCAGATTAAGAAGATCAAACCAAAGCCTTGACCTCCATATCCTGCTGAACTGAATTCTGATTATACCGAACTACCAAAATCTCTAGAGATGTTCCTAAAGATTCTGCTTTATGGTGAAACAGAAAAATAAACTATGAAAATGGAACGTGTTGTCCATTCGATAGGCCAGGATTGTATTTATGCTGTCAGCAGATGGAATGTCGTTCCTGCCAAACACATATTGCTGCCTGGGGGTGTAAAATCACTCACAGGAAATGTTGAACTTATAAAGATACTCAATCGCCTTGGTCATGGAATTTCCTATTCGAAGCTGGAATAGACAGATGATGTTTCCACTTTATTCAAATTTTCATATAATGCGTTATTGTTGTCTTTTTTTATATCAAATACTGTAATGGACCATCTAAAAAGGTTCCAATGCATATGTAACAACTTATAAGATGCAATTAAACAATAAAGCTTTCAGGTTTGTGGATCTGAGTAAATTCCCATGAGTATTTTGTTGCACAAGAATAAAGTTGTCTGTTATTGCGGTCGGAAATATGATGTTTTTATATTTAGACCCCACCCACAAATCAACGGCTCTATTGACCTTAAGCTGTGAGTTACACATGTCCCTCATGCTGCATTGTGTTGCAGATACATATAGCTATCATAAAATACCAAAAATGTTTGGTGCCCCCAGATGGTACCGATTGGTCAAAATCAGGGTGCTGGCTCACGGACTATTACAGATGTTATAGATCTGATGTATTTTATATATATATATATATATATATATATATATATATATATATATATATATATATATATATATATATATATATATATATATGTATATATATATATATATATATATATATATATATATATATATATATATATATACACACACACACACATATATATATATATATATATATATATATATATATATATATATATATATATATGCACGTATATATATATACATATATATATATATATATATATATATATATATATATATATATATATATATATATATATATATATATATATGAACATATATCACAAGCACACGTGATTTCAATCAATGTAAATATCACCCACGAACGGCATTTAATACCGAATTCTATCTGGGAATATATATCCACTTGGAATTCATTTTATGGTAACAGCTCCTGGCCGGGTGGAGATTCGAACCCCCACCTGTGCAGCTTAAATGCCGTTCGTGGATGATATTTATATATATATATATATATATATATATATATATATATATATATATATATATATATATATATATATATATATATATATATATATATTATGGTCTAAGATCTGGGCACCAAAAATATATTAAATATTACGTTTGGCAAGCCACATAACCCCAAAAGTTCCAAACTAATTTGTTTGTTTTTACATAAATCTGCTACACTTGAATAATACCCGAGCTCTGAGAAAATTATATGACTCCCAGACGGCAATATATGAAAACACTGAATATCCAAAGGTCTCTTACGTACACTCAAAACAGAAAGGGTAATTATTATCAAGAACTATTCAAAACAACCTCTTAATTCGATTCTTAAACAGGGAGACAAGAGAACTCTTAAAGAAATACTACATATCGAATTAATACACACTTTACAAAAATAAATATATTCCATAAAATTTACAATTTTGATACGGAAAATTATCACCAAAATGATTCGCTCGAAATATTAAATTTGAACCAAACCTTAGGTTAAGACAAGAAAATATTACACTCTGAAAATTATATGAACGCTTGACTTGAAATATTAAATCTGAACAAAACCTCAGACTAAGACAAGAAAATATTACACTCTAAAAATTATATAATCACTTGTTTCACTGGATATTAAAATTTACATACACATTTATTCTTAATAATTAATGAAAATAGTTAACACCTTAACACTCTAAAGAATAAACACCAAATGAAATTTACATAAAAGAAATTGATACACTTACGGGTTTTTAGCTGACACAAGGGTTCAGAACAGATAGTAATATAAATATCCCTTACTGTTTAAACCTAACTCACAGGGCCAAATACAAAAATATATATATAATACCAAGACGTACAATAATACAATAAATTTGAAATCACCTTCAAAGTTTTATGATTGTTTGAACACACTACACACCATATATGTTGGGGAAAAACGTATTCACTTTGGAGAGGGCACACACTCGAAGCACTTGAGGAGAGGGGATGTTGTCGGCTCTTTCACTAGGAGAGGCTGGATCTCTTTTGCTGCTATACATTCCTGGGGGCATATATATATTGACTGAATTATTCTAGATCGTTCTAAGTCAGGAGGTCAAAAAGCTTGGGGGCAGTGCCTAGCAGCGTAAGATTGCCAACAATCACGCATCCTATAAATACCAACGCACAAGTGAGGCGACTCTTTCTCAGCTAACTACACCCACCTCCGTCCATGGAACGATAAAAAAAAAATAAAGCTAACTCTGGGGTTTTCGAGAACATTCCATACACGGGAAATATAACACTTGCGTAATCTCTCACAAACATGATGCCATACCTCGTATAAACTAAGAAAATTACATAAGCCTTCATTCATAGCTCGAATGGTTTGTACGGTTCACTTTATCGAAGTTGCATAAGACTTCGTAACAATATACGTGAAATCAAAAGACAATTCTTGAAAATAACGTGAATTTACATATACTGACTTGAATGAAAAATACAATTACATGAACGATGAAAGTCTTACCTAATTTACATACAATTACTTAAACCTACAAGAGAGGAACTCACCTTAAGAGTCGGCTATTCACCTTTCAAATACACAAATTAAATACATGAGTAAAATATTCACTCTACACTAGACCAGCTTTGTAAGATAGCTTCTCCCCAAAAAGATTATTTATTCCCGGCCTGAATCCATCGATTCAGCCCGAGATAAATCATCTGCAACCACGTTATCTTTACCTGATATATGCTTTACATTAAAACAACATGGTTACAAACATAATGGCCACCTGGTTAAGCTTTGATTATTATTCTACATCTTATTGACAAATGTTAAAGGATTGTGATACAAGTAGATTGTAATCTCTCCATTCTGTGGTCTGTTTACATAAATTTCGAACCTTTTTATTACTGGGACCAGCGCTAGCAGTGCCTTTTCAATTGTTGAGTAGGTTAGTTGCTGCGTCTCCAGCTTCGACGACATAAAACAAAAAGGATGAAGAATTCCTTCCATATCTTCTTGTAATAGGACAGCCCCAATCACATAGTTGGAGGTATCCACTTGGATAAGGAATATCCTTTTGAAATCTGGTGCTTGTAGTATCAGTCTGGAAGTTAATATGGCCTTCCTTTGCTTTTTCCTTTTTCCTGGTATTTCGATAATATAGGTCCAGTCACTGCTCTTCTCAAAAATCCGGAATGGTTCTTGGAACCCGTTGGCGTGAGGGAATCTCCTTATCTATGAGTAGACCAACACCTGTCTTACTGCAAACGGTCTGTCGGTACTCTTCATACCAAACCTTTTCTTCTTTTTTCCTTGACTCGTTTTCACGCCTTCTAGGGAAAATTTCCTTATCACGCCAATCCTTTTCCTCAAATCCTTGACATTTCCTCCATCCGTTTCGTCTTAATCCTTCCCTTTTCCTGCCGCTTGTCCTATATCTAATGTTAAGTTTTCTATTTCTTCCAGGTCCATTTTTTTTTGTCTTCTTGTCCACTTGTCTGTCGTTCCTCTTCAATCGGGCTCTCTCGGGAGTTCTACTCTTGCATACTGTCTAAGAAATCCTCTTTTTCTGAAAACAAATCCTCCAAGTTCATCACTCCTTTGTATTCTCTTCCTTCTTTTGCAGCCACTTTCTTTGTCATACTCCTAGTCATCACACAACTAGGAAACAGATACGGATAGTCCTTCTCGAGTTCAGTCCTAGGACTATACTTCACTGGTTTCTCTGTTAAAATAGGACAATGCACAAATGGCACTCTATCAACCTCATTACCCAGCAGGACTTCTACTCCTTCGACAGCCAATGAATTCTTTACCTTAAAATCAAAATGACATGTCGCCAACTTGCATGACAGTATCAAACGGCAAATAGGGGTAACCTCCTCACCTCCTATTCCCTTCAAAATAACCGAGTCTCCTGTGAGAGACTGTTCCACCAACGGGTGTACACCTCTTGTCACCACACTATGGATAAAACCAGGGTCATGCAATATCTTGATCGGACTTTGCTCACTATCAGTGATTGCTGCTAACATACCTTCATAAATATACACTTAAATGCATCCCCATGGTTTGGGTTCGTCCTGTTCGTCGTGTAAGCATTGACTGGTTTATTTTCCTCTTCATGTTTTCCCGATTGTTTCTTCATCTTCGCATTCTGTGAAGTGGAATTATCCTTAGCCACTTGGGCGACTGCTTTCAGTTGGTTTGACGAACACTCCTTAGGGTTATAGCCTCTCATGCCACACTTTTACCAGACAATATTAACCTTCTGCACGTCTTTTCCTAGACTTGAAGGTGGACGATTCTACGATTGTTGCTGTGGTACTATCGCATTCTGCTTTGGAACAGTACCATTGCTAATTCCACTGTAACTATTGAGCTTGTTCACATAGTTGTTACTGAACTGATTTCTGTGGTTCGGCGAATACTTGACACTTGGTCGGAATGACAGTTGAAACTTCATACCTGAGGAGGGTTAACGACGGATAATATTATAATCTTCACTCGGCGAAGCGGCTTTATCAAGTTTCTTCACCTCTCTCTCTCCAGTACCTTCGAATATGTTCAGGAATTCCTCGGAAATATTGTTCTAGTACTATCAAATCTTCTAAATCAGCCATCTCCCTCTCATTAGCAGCCTCTATCCATCTCTAAAAACATCGTCGTACCTCATAAGCGTAATCCAAGAAAGTCTTTTTCACGTCCTTCCACAAACTTTGGAACCTTTCAATTTAATATTCAGGGGCCATCTGATACACTTGTAGTACGCTCCTCTTCACTTGTTAATACTCCTTCCTCTGGTCCTGAGATAAGGAAAGATCAGCACTGCATCTTTTCCCAATGAGGGCACTGTGCAATAACACAGACCATTTAACTTCGGGCTATTCCATCGTCAATGCAACCGTTTCAAAATGATTGAAGAATTCATCAGGGGCTTCTTCCGTGAACTTTGGTATTAACCTCTGGGTAATTGTCATATTGAACATGGGATTGTGCAAAGCAGCGAGCATCTCTTCGTTGCTGACTTTACACCAGCATTCAACAACTCCAACTCCCTTGCATGTCGTACAATCTCTCTTGCCTCTTCCTTCTCCTTTTCTTCTCGCTCTCTCTTTCTTTTTGTCTTGCCTCCATTTCCCTCTTTATTTCTTTTCGTCTTGCTTCCATTTCCCTCTATCTTTCTTCCCATCTTGCTTCCATTTCCCTTGCACATCGTGCTTCTTCTCTCTCTTCTTCTTCTCGTCTTGTTTCCATTTCCCTCGCAAGTCGTGCTTCTTCTCTCTCTTCTGCTATCATCCTCAACATAATCAAATTCTCTTCCGATGTAATTCGTCAAATCTCAGACTCTACATTCCTGTCTGCTTTCATTCCTTCAGTTTGTAGGTCAACTGGTCCTTGCTTCGTTAAAAATTCTGCTTCAGCTTCCTCCAACAGTTCACGAGCTGCTACAATATCTTCTTTCGACAATTCCTCCGAGTTTATCAACACTTCTAAAGTTAGACACTTGATTTGGGTTTTAATCATTCCATTCGTTGCATGGCCACCACTTGCCATTAAAATGGAGAGCCACTGAGCTGTAATTTCATTAGCTTCTGACAATTCTTGAATATTAGGGTTTTCAAAATGTTTTGGATATTAAACTGTGTCATCTTGTACTTTTAGAAAATAAATTTTATCTCTCCAAAAATATATATCCTAACAATACACAAAATCCTATTAACACTATACTGTTTAAACCTTTAATCAAAACATGGCCCTGTCATCACCAATATTTAAAACAGAGTCGCTCCATCTCAAGAGTCTGGCCACCTAAGATATTACTATCTCGGGTTTTGGCATAAGAAATATTATGGGTCATGGTCACTGGGCCTGGGCACCAAAAATATATTATATATTATGGCTGGCAAGTTCCATAACCTCCAAAGTTCCAAACTCACCTGTTTACTTTTACATAAATCTGTTACACTTGAATGATACCCGAGCTCTGAGAAAATTATATAACTCCCAAATGGCCATATATAAAAACACTTAATATCCAAAGGTCTCTTATATACACTTAAAACAAACTGGGTAATTATTATTAAGAACTATTCAAAACAGCCTCTCACTTTGATTCTTAAACAGGGATACGAGAGAGCTCTTTAAGAAATACTAGTAATCAAAATAATACACACTTTACAAAAATAAATATATTCTATAAAAATTTGAATCATTGATATGGAATTCTGCCACCAAAAAGAATCACTCAAAATATTAAATGTGAACAAAATCTTAGACTAAGACCAGAAAATTTTATACTCACAAAATTATATGATCACTTGACTCGAAATACTAAATCTGAACAAAAGCTCAGAATAAGACAAGAAAATTTTACACTCTGAACATTATATAATCCCTTGTTTCACTGGATATTAAATTTTACTCAAATATTTATTATTGATAATTAATGAAAATAGTTAACATCTTAACACACTAAAGAGTAAATACTAAATGAAATTTACATAAAAGTAATCAATTTAGCTTACACGAGGGTTCCGAACGGAAAACAATGTAAATACTCGTTACTGTTTTAATCTAAACTCACAGGGCCAATTACAAATATTTATATAATATTAATACTTGCAATAACAAAATAAATTTGAAATCATCTTCAAAGTTTCATTAACGTTTGAATAAAAACTTATTCACTTTGGAGAGGGCACACACTTGAGGCACTTGAAAAAGAGACGATGTTGGCTCTTTCACAAGGACAGGCTGGATCTCTTCTGCTGCTATGCATTCCTGTCGGCATAAATATATTGACTTAATTACTCTACATTCTTTGAGGTCGAAGGGTCTAGAAACTTGGGTACAGTGCTTAGCGTCGTAAGGTTGCTAACGATCACGTATCCTACAAATACCAACACACAACTAAGGCGACTGTATCTCAGGTAACTACTCCCAGCTGTGTTCTTGGAACAATAAAAAAAGATAAAACTAACTCTGGGGTTTTAGAGAATATTCCAAACCCACGGAAATATAACACTTGTGTAATCTCTCACAACATGACGGAATACCTCGTATAAACATAAAAAAAACATAAGCCCTCGTTCATACATCGTATGGTTCGTACAGCACGCTTTCCAAGATGGCATAAGATTTCGTAACAAATTACTTGAAAGAAAAAGTTAATTCTTGAAATTACCGGGAATTGACATATGCTGACTTGAATGAAAAATACAATTACAGTGATACCTCGGTAGTCGAACGACTCTATACTCGAACAATTCGGAGTTCGACCAAAATTTTCGAGAAATTTTTGCTGCGGTGCTCGACCAAAAATTCGGTACTCGACCAGCCGAACACGTGACGACCGCATGGGCTTTGTGATGATCGCGCCATCTCGGCCACTCTCGCTTGTTCGGGAAGCATCAGTTCTCTCGAGAGCGTCACTCAGACAACGCGCGATCAGCATTCGTTATGATTTAGTGATTTTCAGTGCTTTTAATTGCTTTTTTAGCTTTCATAATGAGTCCCAAGAAAGTAATGAGTGTTAAGGGGAAGGAGAAGAGGAAAACAGTGCGAACAACGATCGAGTTGAAGAAGGAAATTATAGCGAAATATGAGAATGGTGTACGAGTGTCCGATTTAGCGGTAGAATACGGAATGGCGAAGTCGACCATTTCTACGTTTTTAAAGCATAAAGAAATGATTAAGAAGGCGAATGTTGCAACGGGAGTTACGGCGGTAACTAAGCAAAGGCCACAAGTGATTGAGGAGATGGAAAAGTTGCTTTTAATATTTATTAAAGAAAAACAGTTGGCCGGGGAAAGTGTTAGTGAAGCGTTCATTTGTGAAAAAGCGTTGCATATCTATGAAGAATTAGTGAAGAAAAGTCCGAGTACCAGTGAAAGTGATTCATTTACATTTAAAGCGAGCAGGGGTTGGTTTGAAAAGTTTCGTAATATAACAGGTATTCATCGTGTCACTAGGCATGGGGAGGCAGCTAGTTCGGATCAAATTGCAGCCGATAAATACGTGGGGGAATTCGATCGGTACATAAATGAACAAAATTTGATCGCACAACAAGTCTTTAATTGTGATGAGACTGGGTTATTTTGGAAGAAAATGCCAGCCAATACGTACATTACCAAGGACGAGACGAAGATGCCAGGTCACAAGCCAATGAAAGATAGGCTAACATTGTTGCTGTGTGCAAATGCAAGTGGCGATTGCAAGATCAAACCCTTGTTAGTGTACCACTCGGACAACCCCCGGGTGTTCAAACGAAATAATATTTGTAAAAGTGCACTACCAGTTATGTGGCGCTCGAACACTAAATCTTGGGTCACAAGACAATTCTTTACTGAGTGGATAAACGAAGTGTTTGCCCCCCAGGTTAAGGCTTACCTCATTGAAAAGAGCTTGCCAATGAAATGTCTTCTGGTTATGGACAATGCTCCTGCACATCCTCCAGGTCTCGAGGATGACTTGAAAGAAGAATACAGCTTTATCAAAATCAAATTCTTGCCCCCCAATACTACTCCCATACTCCAGCCCATGGACCAACAGGTCATTTCAAACTTCAAAAAACTCTATACCAAGGCCCTTTTCAGAAAGTGTTTTGAAGTGACCAGTGACACGAAGTTGACCCTAAAGGAATTCTGGAAGGAACACTTCAGCATCCTCAACTCTGTTAACATGATTGACCAAGCTTGGCGAGGTGTGACCTATAGGACATTGAACTCTGCCTGGCGTAAGCTGTGGCCATCATGTGTCACAGAGAGGGAGTTTGAAGGTTTCCAACCAGAGGCGGGTCCAAGCACTGCTACCCCTGTAATTTCTGATGACACTGATGTCGTTGAGGAAATTGTTGTCATGGGCAGGAGTTTGGGGCTTGAGGTCGACAAGGATGATATTGATGAGCTTGTAGAAAGCCATTCTACCGAGTTGACTGTGGAGGAATTGTTGCACCTGCAACAACAACAGCAGCAGGATCTGATTGTGGAGCAGGAATCTTCAGAAGAGGATGAGGTAAGGGAGGATGTTCCAAGTTCTCTCATCAATGAAATTTGTTCCAAGTGGGCAGATGTGCAGGCTTTTGCTGAAAAATACCACCCAGAAATTGCAGTAGCAAACCGGGCAGTGCATATGTTTAATGATAGTGTCATGTATCATTTTCGAAGAATACTGCAGAGGAGGAAGAAACAATTAACAATAGACCAGTTTTTCACAAAAGAAAAGAAAGCTGCTACATCAAAGCCTGTTTCTCCTCCAAAGAAGAGACAAAGAAGAGAAGAAACCCCTGAAATAGATCTGCCCACCCTTTCATTGGAGAGAGAAACAACTCCTGAAGGAGAACTACCCCGCCACATCATGGAAGGGGACTCTCCTTCCAAGCAGTAACCTCCCCCTTCCATCCTCTCCACATCCATCCCTGTATGCCATCGAACCGCTGCTCAAAGGTATGTTCACTACAGTACAGAAAATGGTTTAAAATTGTTTTATTTTAGTACAGTAAATGGTTTAAAATTGTTTTATAGGATTTTCTGACCAATTTCATACACATTTAGATAATTATTGTTGTTTAGGTACACGTTTTATTAATATTTTGGGCCTGTTCGAGTGCTTGGGAACGGAATAGAATATATACCATTATTTCTTATGGGGAAAAAAAATTCGGTACTCGAACAAATCGGAGGTCGAACACGGATCTCGAACGGATTATGGTCGAGTACCGAGGTATCACTGTACATGAACGACGAAAGTCTTACGTAATTTACATGCAATTACTTAACCTGTAAGAGAGGAACTCATTTTACTAGCTAACTATTTACCTCTTAAATACAAAAATGAAAACCATGAATACAATATTTACTCTACACTAGACCAGCTTTGTAAGTATATATATATATATATATATATATATATATATATATATATATATATATATATATATATATATATATATATATATATATATATATCACAAGCACACGTGATTTTAATTAATGTAAATATCACCCACGAATGGCATTTAATATCGAATCCTATCTTGGAACTATATATCCACTTGGAATTCATTTTATGGTAACAGCTTCTGGCCGGGTGGGGATTCGAACCACCACCTGTACGGCTGGAAACCATGCTGGCAGGGACCCTACCGACGGTAGGGTCCCTGCCAGCATGGTTTCCAGCCGTACCCTGCCAGCATGGTTTCCAGCCGTACAGGTGGTGGTTCGAATCCCCACCCGGCCAGAAGCTGTTACCATAAAATGAATTCCAAGTGGATATATATTCCCAAGATAGAATTCGGTATTAAATGCCATTCGTGGGAGATATTTACATATATATATATATATATATATATATATATATATATATATATATATATATATATATATATATATATATATATATATACGTAAATAATCACAGGAAAACGTGATGCTCAGATGCGGAAGAACCACAGGGAAAATGAAAATACGAAATATACGCTTAAGTCCTGACTAGTTTCATGATACTTCTTCAGAGGACTGATTTATGGAGAGAGGTTTCTTTACATTTTATAGGGAAAGCAAACGTACGAACATACATATAGAGATTTAGAGAACAATGACACTCCCTTACCGGCTACCTGGGCTTGGGTCAGGTGTTAAGTGGGTGGAGTCCCAAAGCTCATTAGACACCTGCCAAAATGGGTCATTTCTAGTGTTGGGTGAATTCTTGTTTTTTTAGACTTTCAGTACAGTTTATTTATATGAAAACACGGTAGCCTTATCTATATAAATACATAAGCAAAACATATATAGCTGCATATATATCTTTTAATCAATATTTGGAATCCTAAGCTTATTCGGCGCATTACAGTAAAGACTTATTTAGTTTTTTTTTTATCTTGTGTTGTATTTGTGTTATTTTCTTTTATTATAGTAAAAAAATATTCTACTAAAATAGAACGATTACAACATTTATTAAACAAACGTTCCTGCATTATCCAATTTGATCACTTGCGAGCATCAAAAAGAGCAGCAGAGATTACTCCTTAGGTTTATGGTATTGAGAGATTTAAGGGTTTGTGATGTATTCGAAATCACCTTTTTGTGTTGAAAGAGAAAGATGTTTCCCCTCGTACTCCTCTAAGCTGCCTCTGGGATTTCCAAATTTTGAGCAAATAGAGTAAAACAAGAATTGGGGATGGAAAAATTCCTTTAGATAAATAAACGGATAAAAATATGATAAAAAAACAATAAAGTCTACCTTTAATAATTAATTAGAATTAAGATGTATATTCTGGCTGGCTTTAACTTTAGGAGAATTTTGAGCTTAATCTACTATATTTTGGATCCAGACAAATTTATAAGACAACCTGTTGACCCTTCCGATGCCTTAGCGAATACGGAGCAAAAAAATATCGTTGTTAATTAGAACTTTACTGTTGCAACAGTTGATCCTCCGCCTATATGCGAATAAGTGTTCTACCTGTTCTTATTACTCTCAGGTACGTTGATCAGTCTCTACCAACAACAACACAAAATTAGAGAAGTGGCAAAGACTGGTATATATTATGTCTTTTTTAATATTAAATTACAGAACTGACCTATGATTTCTGTCCAATTTCTGAAGTTATCCTGACGAATAATCTCTTCCAAGAATAATCTCTCCAATAGAAAAGAGTTTTGTGTTTGGAAACAAAGGGCGAATGATTTTCAAAGACTGAAATGGGAATAAGGAAGGCCTTCATTACTACATACAGGAATTAAAAAAATTAGTTGAAGGATTAAAATCCAACTAATCCAAATGTTAAATACCTATCTCACATGAAGTTCATTTTATTAGAATATTTTACAATAGTAAATAATGTAAATATTGCGGCAATAATAACTATCTAACCATCCCTATAGTCTACTGTCTTAAATTTGGGAGAAAAGTTTTATAATTGTAAGCAATCCATTTAGGATATTTTATAACATTGATTGGATAGCTTTTGATGATTAATGCTGATGAATTTTTTTTTTCATCTTGTGTTTTATTTAGATTATTCTTGATGACAAACAAAAGTAATTGTATTTGACGAGGTGGTTATAGAAAAGAATTCCATACTGTAACTTACATCCTATTTTATATATATATATATATATATATATATATATATATATATATATATATATATATATATATATATATATATATATATATATATATATATATATATATATATCTTAATCTGATTGTGAATAAAGTATAAATCTCTATATGTACCTTAGGGAGAAAAATTCGTCCCGGATATATCTACATTAAAGAATTGCAATATTCAACATGCATTTATAATGATTTTTCTCTTGATTTCCTCCTGTAGCACCCCAATGATTCTCACACCAACCTTTAAGTAACGTCCGTTTTCTTTAAATAACGAAAAAAAAATATATACACTTAATGCATTATTGTTTACTTTTCATTTCTGATTAACAAAACCTGATCTTCCAAAATCTAATCAGACATTATATGAAACAGTGTCTACAAAGGCATTGATAGGGAAACTCTAGTCTTGACGTTTTGTGTGAGCATATATATATATATATATATATATATATATATATATATATATATATATATATATATATATATGTATATATATATATATATAAATATATATATATATATATATATATATATATATATATATATATATATATATATATAAATATACTGTATATATATATATATATATATATATATATATATATATATATATATATATATGTATATGTATATATATATATATATATATTTATATA
>NC_090743.1:93451070-93458570 GCF_036898095.1 Palaemon carinicauda | reverse complement strand
AGTTATAGATAACTATGAACCTAGGGTTTCTCTTCTGAACAGCTGTCCTCCCATAAATTCTGAAGTTCTATGAAGATAGACCTTTAGGCACTCCACTGGACATAGAGATGCATCTTCCTCCAGAGGGCAGATTCTCTAGGGACCCCACCTGTTGGTGGGTAGCTTGTTCTCCCTCCAAGAACTGGACGTGGCCTTCCTCTGTAGAGAGAGCCACTATTCACTAACTCTGGCCCCTAAGGCGAGTACAAACAGACTCGCTGAGACAGGGATGGATCCGGTAGCAGTACGAATTTTAATCGTAGTTCCAATGCCAGAGGGAACCACACGCTATTTGGCCACTTGTGGGTCACTATTGCTGCTTTACCTTTGAAGGATCTCAGCATATCGAGGACCTTCAAAAGGAGGTGTGCGGAGGGAACAGATAGATACTGGACCATCTGTTCCAGTCCAGGGACATAGCGTCCTCTGCCTCCGCTAACGGATCCTCGTAAGGGGACACGTAAAGAACTATTTTCTTGTTGTCTTTCGTCGCAAAGAGGTCTATCTGCAGCTCTGGGACTTGACTCAAGATGAAGGAGAACGATCCTGCGTCAAGGGACCATTTTGACTCTATAGGTGTAAACCTAGATAGATCGTCTGCTGTCACATTGCGGAACCCTTGAATGTGAACTGCTGACAGGTACCATTTCTTCCTTTCCGCCAAACGGAATATGGCCAACATCACTTGGTTGATTTGAGGTGACCTCGACTCTTGTCGATTCAGGCATCTCACTACCACCTCGCTGTCTAGAACTAGTCTTATGTGGGGCGAGTGGCGAGGAGAAACTTTCTTCAGTGTCAAAAGTACTGCCCTGGCTTCTAGAAAGTTTATGTGAAATGACTCAAAAAGATTGGACCAAGCTCCTTGGACTCTCATCTGATGAGAGTGGCCTCCCCAGCCTTCCTTTGAAGCGTCTGTGTGGATAGTTACTGACGGGGGAGGAGGTTGAAGAAGTATTGAATTCTTCAATTGCTTGGTATTGGACCACGGCTTGAGAAGCATTCGCAGTCGAGTCGGTAGTGGTCTTATTAGATCTCTTCGCGCGTTTGATGCGTATTTTCTCCAGATTCCTGTTGCATCCTTAAGCTTTGCTCTTAGCACTGGATCTGTTATCGAAGCAAACTGTAGAGAGCCCAGCACTCTCTCCTATTTTAGTCTTGATATATGTTTGGATTTCAATAGTCTCTTCACAGATCCTGCTATTTCTTTCCTCTTCTTAATAGGAATAGAAAGCCGATGTGACTCCAAATTCCAGTGGATTCTCAAACACTGAAATTTTTGAGCTGGAGAAAGACGAGACTTTTTGATGTTGATCTTGAATCCCAGATGTTCCAGGAACTGGATCACTGTCTTAGAAGCTTGCATGCATTCTGTCCTGGATGCTGCCCACACCAGCCAGTCGTCCAAGTAGGCTACTACTTGGACTCCCTTTAGGCGTAATTGATGGACGGCTGCGTTCGCGAGCTTCGTGAAAATCCTTGGGGCTATGTTTAGCCCGAAAGGCATGGTTCTGAAGGCGTAAAGTTATCAATGTAACTTGAAGCCTATGTAGGGGGAGAGGTGACGATTAATTGGAACGTGCCAATAAGCGTCAAACAAGTCTATAGACACGGCATATGCCCTTCTGGGCAGTATCGCCCTTATTTGTTGAAGTGTGAGCATTCTGAACTTGTAGTTCACTATGAACTTGTTGAGTGGCGAAAAGTCTAGAATAACTCTGAGTTTTTCTGAGTCCTTCTTTGGAACACAAAACAGCCTTCCTTGGAATTTGATGGACTTAATCTTCCGGATTACTCTTTTGTCTAAGAGCTCCCGGACATATTCTTCCTTAGCGGGGGTTGAGTGTTGGAAGAATTGAGGAAATTGAGGTGGAGGACTTCTCCATCTCCAACCTAGTCCATTCTTATTTAGGCTGTGGGCCCAGGGATCGAAGGTCCAGCGATCCCTAAAAGCTGTAATCTCCCTCCTACTGGAAGTATCTACTTCTACTGTTGTGGACCTGAGGCCTTGCCTCCTTGACCGCGTCCTCCCCTGGATCCCCTTCCTCTTGAAGGGCGTCTAGAAGAACCTCTGGCTGTTCCTCTGGCTCTCGAGCGAAAGGAAGAAGTCTGCCTTTCGGGGGCTGGGTTAAGAACTGGCGACTGTGTCGCCGTTTGTTGAGGTACCAGCTGGTACGTGGTTGGAGGTTGTGCCACTATCTGAGGCACAGCGGTCACAAGAAGTTGTTGTTGATGTTGCTGTTGGTAGGGTTTAGCTGGCCGAGAGGATGGCCTAGGCCTTTTTGTCTTCCTCTTGGGTTGGGGACCCTCATCTGGAGAAGACTTTCTCTTAAGATCTAGGCCCCACTCTTTGAGAAGGTTCTCTGTGGTGGCCTTGTCTACTACCTCTTTAACCACTTCATTGGGAAAGAGATCTTTACCCCAAATATGAGAGGAGATCAGTTTCCTCGGTTCGTGCCTCGCCGCAGCCGAGGCAAACACGAACTCTCTACAGGCTCTCCTAGCTTTAATAAAGCTATAGAAATCCTTCGTAACTGTGGCCAGATGGGTTTTGGCCACAACCATGAATATGTCCTGGTTCTTGGGGTCACTTGCCATCGTTTCTAGTGTCGTTTGTAACGACATCGATGTCGCAAGTCTTTCCTTTGTCTCTTGCTCTCTACGCAAGAGAACCTCCGACAGTTTTGGAAGCGCCTCACCGAACTGGCGTTCAGCAATATCAGCTTCCAGCTTCCCGACTGAGAAGGTAAGGTGTACGTTCTTCCAGTCTTCTTGGTCCAAGGGCAAGGTCAGAGACAACGGCTTGCACTCCTCCAAGGAGGGGCATGGTTTCCCTGCCTCCACCGCTTTTAAGGCAGCCTTATATCCCTTCTCCAAGAAGGGAAAGGCTCTGGTAGGAGAGGCCACAAAGGAGGGAAGCTTCTTACTCATGGCAGGCACCTTTGAGTTAGTGAAGCCCCTCTCTTTCATCGAGCTTGCTAGTAACGTCTGAGCTTTACTATGGTCAAAAACTATGACCTCCTTCGGCTCAGTCTCCTCCTTTAAGGCTGGCTCCTTCCTAAGACGGACATAGCAGTCCGGGTAAGAATCTTTGTTGGGCCAAAATTCCACTTCTTCCAGGGGAATTGCTCCCAACCTTTCTGAGATCACGATCTTCCCGGTTGTCATTGGCCTGTGTTCGGCATACCTCCTGGGATTGGTATCCGAGCTCAAAGGAAGATCCTTCACACTGAGCCGCTTCTGGGGCCCACGTGATGCTGCACGTCTACGTATCTCCAGTTTCATTGCAGCTTCCTTCTCATCCTTCATCCTTTGAATTTGTTGGCTCATCTCAACAATGGAAGAAAGAGTCCTTCCCAGTTCATCTGGGATAGAGGACGATGTAGAAGGAACAGGTTCTGGGTCCGGAACCGACGTAACCGACACTTCGTCGATTTCTTGCCCTTCTACTTGAGGAGCCTAGAACAGCTCCTCCTCCTGACCTTCTCCTAGAAGGTCCTTCTGAGTAGAATCCAATACCTCCGACATCCTATCGTCCAATTGGATGTCTTGAAGGGCGGCTGAGACTTCAGAATCGACCGGATTCTGCGCAATTGGTATCTCCACCTGAGGCTGGGGGATGATTGCATCAGCCGATGCTTTAGGGAAAAGGTAGGCCCTCATCTTCTCATTTGGAAGGTAGGGACCTAAGGTGTTTTTCTGAAAACCCCTCACCCAGGATCGTAACGTTTCCCTGGCAGCATCCCTTGACTCCGTTGACTTAGGGTCATCAAAAGCCTTGGTAATCAAGTTAGAACAAACTGTACAAACCTGAGGGTCCCAATAGCGGAGATCACCTCTGGAGGCTGCGCATGCTGCGTGCCTCCTGTAATATTGATGTCCACAGAACTTCTTACTAGAGTCATTACAGAACACACTCCCACACTTCGGATGGTCCTCCTGTAAAGAGAAGAAAAATCCATGAGTATCAATTGAAGGCTTTCACTTATATTGAGACTTTTACCTTATATAGAAAAGCTATAAAAGTTAGAAGGAAAGACACATACTTGTATTTCCTGTCCAGTCAATTGCTGAAACCTCCCAAGATATTAAAACTAAGGTCAAGTCTATTCTAGAATACCTTACGTAATTTCCTAAACGGAAATTTAAGGTGTAGTTCACACCTTGAGATAAAGTTTTAATATACGGGATAGAAAGAATATAGAAAGAACTTACTTTCTATATAATGTACGGTCTCAACAAAAGGCTGTACAAGATAACATAAAGTATGATAAAGAACTTTTAGTGTTATCACGAGCTCTGTACAACAGTTTTTGCTAATGCAGTGTGTACTACATTACGAATACAGCAACTACTGTACATCGCATGCTGTTGTGCCGGCTAGCACGCGCCGGTACGTGCCGGCCGGCAACTACCCCTGTATAGTTCAAAGATATACTATTTTTAACTAATAGGCGGCAGCCCACTGATTCGCGACTGTGTGCCGGCCGGCAATCATTGCCAGCCGACGGCTGAAAACACTAAAACCCAACTGCCAGCAGATTCGGGCTGTGTTTCCCTGCCGGCAGGCAAAGGTAATAAAACCCGTGCCCGCCGACAGTAGCCAAGAACCAGAGAACCTCCACCTGCCCGGCTGTCGGCTGTTAAGCCGGCAGCCGGGTTAGGGGTGCAATACAATAGTCAGAGAAACAGTATGGATGTAAGGTTATAAGGCGGCATTGCCATACGACCTTCCATCCAGGAAGAGTGAACTTATGGAAGGGGAGAATGTAACATTTAGGCTTCCAAAGAATACATAGTCTGCCGGGCTCTACCGACGGACATGGAAGGGAGACCAAGGGAGGTCTGGGGTTCACTCTGCAAAGAATAAAGGGTCTCTGCCGGCCGACACGTAGTGCCAACCGGCAGAGAGCTCAGCCTGTCCTCCATCCTAACCTATACTAGGTACGGAAGTAGGACTGCGGCCAAAAGAAAATAAAAGAAAGAGAGGTGGGGAAGGGATAAGAATCCTATAGACTTCGTTCTAGCAGAAGACACACTCAGCCGTTAGGGAAGCTCATCCTAACCAAGAGTTGTCTATTAGGGAGGAAGACTGGCAACACTTGCTAGCCTCTTCCCAACCAGAACAAAGTTAGGTGAAGTTATTTCGCCAGGCAACAGAGAAAACTCATTCTCCAGCCCAAGAAAAACAACACAGGACAGTCTGCTAGGCCACTAGAGGAAGGAATCATCTCTTACAGAATCCTTCCAGCATGGACTAGAGAAGCAAAGCTTCCTGTGTCTGCCCCTAACCTAGCAAAGGAGACTCATTCTCTATGCTAGGAAAAAGCAGACCACAGACTAGAAACTCTGATATTCGGCTCTAACCCCAAAAACCAGTCACTCTGGTTATCAGGTCAGGACAGACATATCCTAGAACAGTTATACCTGAATTATCATACAGATAGAACCACTAGGATTAAGCCGAAGGCTTATAGAGAGAGAGGGATTGGACTTAGCCTCCGGAGGAGAAAAGAACAATCGGGGATGTGCGAAAGAATACTACTGTACCTAGAATACTAGACTAGGTAAGATGAGAATCGATTACCTAACCGAAACTCTCTCCTATACAATCTTGGAAAAACATTCAACAATATCTTACATGTAAAAAAATATTCGCCTATAGCTTCAATAATATAACATTAGGAAAAACTTATATCATGCATGAAAGTACTAGTGGCAGACGTCTAGGCTACGAAGCCTCACGAAGGGCAGGATCGTTACCTCGACCCGTGTCGAAGTCACCGAGCTAACAACTGACGGTATAATATAAGCATTCCTTGAGGAGCTAGATAGCTAAATTATTAAAGCGTAACAAACCGGGAACGTTGCTCCAGCTAACTGAATGACCCATAAGAGCGAGCAATAGCATCCTAGATGCCTCCGGTAGGCAACAGCTCTTGTTTACATTAATATCACTTTTGATTTAATTCAAAACGACAAGAGCTTTCATTTATACATAGTAAATATAATACTCAACTTTCCAGAGGCTGAAGAGGCCGGAGAAGTCATCAAAATGTTGAATTAAATCCAAAATAACGAGAGAACACAAGGGAAAACATCGAGTAGTAGAGCTACACGAAAAAGAATGAAGAGGGCGCTACCGCCTTCATCGGATACACACTGGCAACGGAATAGGAGAGATGCCTTATGAGCGGCTCTCTTTTCATTCTCGTTTCAGATTCTTGTCACTGTACCCCCTCGAAGCGTTAATACAGTTGGGGGTGAAGATAGCTATGTGACGTGTCAAGAATACGTCCTCTGATATTATGCGATATCCCTGTGAGATTATTTAGGGATATTTGGTCCAGGAGTTAGAATTCTGGACATCTTAAAGTAAAATTCTCTGGGAATATCACTGTAGTCAAATATACCCTAGAAAGCTACCTAATAGGAACTTCCATCAGTACGACATGGCCTGAGCCCACCACAGAGAAAAAAAAAAAATATATATATATATATGTATATATATATATATATATATATATATATATATATATATATATATATATATATATATATATATATATATATTTATATATATATATATATATATATATATATATATATATATATATATATACATATATTTATATATATATATATATATATATATATATACATATATATACATATATTTATATATATATATATATATATATATATATATATATATATATATATATATATATATATATATATATATATATATATATATATATATATATATATATATATGCATGGATTATTATTATTAATAGCTAAGCTACAACCCTAGTTAGAAAAGCAAGATGTTATAAGCCCAAGGGTTCCAACAAGGAGAAATAGCCCATTGAGTAAAAGAAATTAGGAAATATATATATATATATATATATATATATATATATATATATATATATATATATATATATATATATATACATATATATGTGTGTGTGTATATACTGTATATATACATGTATATATATATATATATATATATATATATATATATATATATATATATATATATATATATATATATATACATGTATATATATATATATATATATATATATATATATATATATATATATATATATAAATATTCATATATATATATATATATATATATATATATATATATATATATATATATATATATATATATATATATATATATATCCTAAGTGGACTGGTTATTGGAAAATGGTTTAGAAAAATATAATTAATATTAATAATAAAATAACATCATCTCAGAGATTATGTAAACAGAGTCAAAATTTACAGAGAGTAAATATTTAGATAATGCTATGGCGAACCCAGATTTAGGTAGTTTCACCTATATCACCGAACTAAAAACTAACGGCATTATATAAGCATTTCTAGAGGAGCTAAATAGCTAGATTATTAAAGCAAAACAAACCGGGTACGTCGCTCTAG
>NC_090743.1:93423570-93426070 GCF_036898095.1 Palaemon carinicauda | reverse complement strand
ATGTGCAGGTGACGGAGGTGTTCCTCTTTAGAGGAAGAGAACACAAGGATGTCGTCCACATAACATACACAGAAGGGGAGGTCCCTTAAGATGCCATACATAAGACGTTGAAAAGTGGCCCCAGCATTACGAAGGCCAAAACAGGAGTAATTGAAAGTGTATGTACCAAAGAGAGCGGTGTTGGCTCTCTTGGGGATATCTTTTGGGTTCATAGGCATCTGAGAATACCCCTTCAGGCGGTCAAGCGTTGAGAAAACCTTCACTTTGTGCAGTTAGGAGGTCACGTTGGCGATGTTTTGGAGCAGGTAGTGATCCAGTTTTGTTTGCACGTTCAGGCCTTGTAATCCCTACACTTCCGAAGGGAGCCGTCTTTCTTCAGGATGATGTGAAAGGGTGATGACCATGGACTGGAGCCCTTTTGGCAAAGGCCTATTTCTTCCATACCGGCTAACGTCTGTTTGGCGGCTGCCAATTGATCTGGTGCCAGACATCTGAATATGGCGAAGAGTGGGGGTCCCGTCGTCTTGATATGGTGATAAATACCGTGGTTGGCAGGAGCCGTGGCCGCTTGGCGAAGGTCTGGACGGAAAACTTCCAGGTACGACATGTGGAGGTAGGCGTAGGCATCCGTGGGTGCGCTGATGTGGAGAACGAGGACAGAGGGGGAGTGTTGAAGAGATGTCAACAAGTACGAGTCTGTGTTTACCAATCGTCGGTGGGCGACATCGACCACAAGGATGAAATTAGAGAGGAAATACGCACTGAGGATGGGCAATGTGACGTCAGCAATGAGAAACTTCCAATTAAATTTGCCTCTTTCCAAACGATAATGTGAGGTTCTTGTAACCGTAGGTGGGTATCGCAGATCTGTTGACAGCTACCAGGCGGACGTCGGCAGACTTAGACAGACTATGTCGTGTCCTGAAGAGTTTCCTTGGCAAAAGAGAATGACAAACGCAAGTGTCTACTAAAAATCGCACGCCCGTTCCCGCATCATGTAAAAGAAAAGATTAAAAACACGGGAGGCCACTTCCACGAGCGATGGCCTACTTACACTTTTTTCGGGCACTGACAATCCTTGGCACATTTCTTCGCGGCAGCCCTGAATCTGGAGTGGTAGTAGCAAAACAGACGCCAATAGGCGGCAGTATGTATCTGCAGATGCCATTGGTTGGGGCGCAAGCGAGTGATGGGTGATGGGTTGCTTTTTCACCACTCTGGCATGTCACGGGGTAGGCGTGTGAGTTCTACGGCATTCACGTCAGCTTCGGTTGACGTTGAATAGGTGTCCTCTTCGTCAAGAGTGGAAGCATTAATGGAGGTCTTGAAGGTCGTGGAGTGGCTGTCCATAAGGGTGTTGGCTTTGGTCATCAAGTCCTTTTGGATAAACTATTGACATCAGGTATGGCAACGCGTACAGGTTCGGATAAACGGCGTACCCAAAGGGCACGAAGTAGGTTCACCTCACGAGGAGAGCCGTCTGCGGCAGGTTGCAGGCGAGCGATACTGGTCATTTCCCAAGGGCGAGTGAAGCCCTTTGGTCCCCCAACTGTTGTTGAGAGAGCTGAAAAAGCTTAGCTATATGGGCGACTGGCGACGGCAAGTACTGCTGCAGAAGTTATGTTTTGAGGGCAACATACGCTATTGGGGTGTCTTCATGTTCACAAAACCAGTTGGAGATTCCAGTAAGGTGTCCTCAGGTACCGCCGTGAAAACATAATCTGCTTTGGTAGTTGAGCGAGTCACGTCCTTGATGCGGAACTGAACTTCTGGGAGCTGAAACCAAACAAACGCCTCTCCGCTGGTGAATGACGAAAGATTTAATGGGGCGGCGCCAACTTCCGTGGAGTCCGCCATAGTAACAGTGAGTGGGGGAAGGTGTGAGGAACGAGTCGACCTCCAGGGTCACCAATGTGACGGGTCAAGAGTAGGTTGTGAGTCAAAGAAGATAAGAATGCAACTGAGTAACTTTATTACAGACACATCGAGTATATATACACACTAGGTCCCGGTAAGAAAGTCACAAAATACAAACATGCTATTTCCTGTCAAAGCAGCAACTGGATCTGTTACCAGTTAACAATGAAGTAGGCAGACTGGATAATACAAGCTACTGCCAGTGCGAGGGGAGAGCGAAGATACAAAGAATAATATATACAAAAAAGAGAATTGTTGTTACTATGTACGATTGTGTGACAAACAGATGGTACATAGTCCTTACTAGTACTGCTTTGCCGATCATATGGGACACAATACCATTCGGTGAGGGATATTATATATATATATATATATATATATATATATATATATATATATATATATATATATATATATATATATATATATATATATATATATATATATATATATATATAATACATGTATATATATATATATATATATATATATATATATATATATATATATATATATACTGTATATTTATATATATATATATATATATATATATATATATATATATATATATATATACATATAT
>NC_090743.1:93413570-93421070 GCF_036898095.1 Palaemon carinicauda | reverse complement strand
ATATATATATATATATATATATATATATATATATATATATATATATATATCAACAACAACAACAACAACAACAACAATAACAACATTTGCAATAGTTAAGTCCACTCCAGGACAAAGACCTGAGACAAAAACTTAATCATGTCAAGGGTTTGGTCATTTTCATCACAACACACCCCACTGGAGATCGTGATGGTGGGAATCTTTAGTTTGATCGCCCACGGCAAACAAACCTATTAATGGTGATGCGGACTAGTACAGCTTTGTTGATCATAGCGATATACAAACTTTTCTACCACGTTAAGGTATTCTCTCCCAGAAAGGTGCTTATATATATATATATATATATATATATATATATATATATATATATATATATATATATATATATATATATATATATATGTGTGTGTGTGTGTGTGTGTGTATGTGTGTGTGTGTGTGTGTGTGTGTATGTATATATACACACATATATATCATTCTATTCTGACTAAGTATTTTAATTCTTTCCTTCTACCTTGTTTCGAGTATTGTTCGCCTGTCTTGTCTTCAGATGCTGATGCTCATCTTAATTTGTTGGACAGGAACTTATGGTCTATTAAATATTTCATTCCTGATCTACATATTAACCATTAGGGAATGTCATTTCCCCTTCCATAGCTGAGTGAACTCTGTTTGATGGGTTTGGATCGACTGCTGTTCGGGATCAGTACTGACATTATTCTGCAATAACAACACTAATTTCGAGTTTCGGAAGAGATGGAGAGTTATCAAATCTTTTAATTTAAATTGAGGAGAAACAACAGTTTTACTCTAATTAGTTAACTGGAATGCTTTAAAATATATCCTCATTAGGTCTGCTTTTACTCTGTGGAAATTAGTATAGTCAAGCAAATGAATACACTAAAGGAGCTAATGTAATTTAAATTTTAACCTAATTATTAAAGCTTTTCGATAACAGAAATGGATTTCATATGGAAATTATAAAAAGAAGGAAAAGTAAATAGTATGGTGGAATAATTCTAATAGCCAGGCCTTCTTCATCATGAGGTTCAATATTGCACAGTATTTTAGAAGTTTTATTCCACCTGTGACCTAGTTGTGGAATGATCTTCCTAATCGGGTAGTTGAATCAGTTGAACTTCAAAAGTTCAAAGTTGCAGAAAACGTTTTCATGTTGAACAGGCTAACGTAAGTCTTTTTATAGTTTATATATTAAACATCTATTTTAATGTTATTGCTTTTAGAATATTTCATTTGAACTGTTCATTACTTCTCATATCACTTATTTGTTACCTTATTCCCTTTCCTCTCAGGGCTATTTTTCCCTGTTGAAGCAATAGGGCTTATAGCATTTAGCTTTTCCAACTGGGGCTGTAGCTTAGCTAATGATAATAATAATAATAATAATAATAATAATAATAATAATAATAATAATAATAATAATAATAACTGATTCTTTACAACTTATAATATACTGTATTTAGTAACAACGATTACGTTTTGTTTTTCCCAGTACACAATGTAAAAAGAAGCTTTTTAGATATCGTTCATGACCACATCATCATAGAATGTGATACGCTGCTTGAATATTGTCTGGTAATTTCATAATACCACAAACCTGGAATGATATTAAAATCCATGGATTAGTGTTGTTCTTTATCCCTTCCGAGTCACCAATTTTTCTCGGTGGGATTTATTGATATGATGGCATTGATAAAATACATTTAATGTGCTAAAGGATTGCATTACTCTGTGGCTCTGGGCTTTCAACTGAGCGTCGAGCGTCTCGTAAACAATCTCACAAACCAAAACATAAAAGTAAACATATGAGCATCGCCCTCAAAAGACTTAAATCCTACTGCATTACAAAAGTAAAGGGAATCACATCCTATCTTTGAGGTAAATAATATTTGCTTGAACCCTAATATCAAAATACATTATTTCAGTTATGAACAATGCTTAAACATGTTTTATCAACAGTTATGAACAATGCTTAAACATGTTTTATCAATGCAATATGATGCAATGTTGCGCTCAATACATTTAACATTTGAGGTAATACAGTACATTATTACAATAATACATAACAGTCTCCTCCCCCTTATCTTGACATTGTGAAAATCTTTATAATTCTAATCTCTCGGGGGGCTTTCCTCTATTAATCCTATTAGGAAGCACTCTAACCTCATCTTGTAGTGGTACATGAATTGATTCTGAATCTACATTGGATGTTGGAGCATCTTGGTTAATATTTGACTCATTTGATCTAACTACTTCTGAAAGTTTTCCATCTCTAGCATTCACATGCTCTACTGTATTTCTGTTTAATGACTGTAATTGATCAACATGACGTTTTACTATATTTCTACCAACTTGAACATTATAATGTAAATTTCCTATCTCTCTTACAATATCTCCTGGTACACACTTCTCTGGAGTGTTGTACGATCTTACCAAGACATCAGATAGAGGTAAAAAAGTCTTACTTTTGGAAGATTTTCTACTTGTTTATACCCTTTATCTTCTACACTTTGCAAACTTCGATACAAGAAATCTAACTTACACCTAATCCTGCTCCCCATCAACAAAAATGATGGTGTCACGCCTGTTGTGCTGTGCGGCGTTGTTCTATAAGACAATAAAAACTTTGATACATGTAAAAATATGTTACCTGAATTTGCTTTTCTACACTTCATATTGTGTTTAAATGTTTGAACAAACCTTCCAGCCTCTCCAATGCTGAAAATGTATGGTTTATTCCATTGACGTTACAAAAGCCTTTAAACTCTTATGAGGCAAATTGTGGACTATTATCTGTAATAATTCTTTCTCGAATACCATGTGTAGAAAAAATTGCATCAACTCTTTTACTGTGGCATAAGACGTTGTTTTCTTCAATGGAATTACTTCTGGCCACTTACTGTAAGCATCTACGACTATCAAAAAAAAAAAAAAAAGGATTTAAAAAAGAACCTGCAAAATCTATATGCACTCTTTGCCATGGATACCTGGGTAAGTCCCATGGGTACAGTCTAGCAAAATGAGGATTGTTCTGTTGCATAACACAATTCATACAATTCCTTATATAAGATTCCGCATCTATATCTACACCTGGCCACCATACAAAAGTTCTGGCAATTGACTTTGATCTTACAATACCTTGGTGATCAGCATGAATTTCAGACAAAACCTTATTCCTCAGTGAATTAGGAATAACTACCCTTGAATCTCTCACCACTATTCCTTGTGTTACACTCAGTTCATATATATATCCTTATAGGGTTTACAATTTTCCTCTTCTTCACATAAGTCCCTAACTGTCATTAAACTCTCTAAAACCTTACTAAGTACTGTGTCTCTCTTGGTACTGTGTGCTACATTCTTTGCTGTAATGGGTACATCATATACAGAAATTAACAGAATACTGTCATCACACTCTTCTGGAGCTTTGTACTGGTAATCTTGATAAAGCAACTGCATTACCCATCTTTGATGTTGGACGGTATTCTATATCATAGTGGTACGCAGCTAACGTAATTGCCCAATGTTGTAGTCTTGCAGCTACCATCATAGGTAAACTTGCCTTTGAACCCAGAATTGCTACTAAAGGTTTATGATTTGTAACAAGTGTGAGCTTTTTGCTGCCATAAAGATACATAGGCGATTTCTGAACTCCAGACACTAATGCTAAACTTTCTTTTTCTATTTGAGAGTAATTCCTTTCTGTCTTGTTCAATACTCTAGAAGCGAATGCAATTGTTTTTTCTGTTCCATCTGGCCTTATATGAGATAATACTGCACCTAAACCTACGTTTGATGCATCACAAACTAATTTAACTGGTAAATCCTTTTGATAATGTACTAGGAATGTAGATGATGTTATTTCCTGTTTGATTCTTTCAAAAGATTCCTGACACTCTTTTGTCCACTTCCATTCTACACCCTTATTCAACAGATTATACAATGGATGTGCAATTGTAGACAAATTCTGAATGAAAATCCCATAAAATGTTACTAAACCTAGAAATGATTGTAATTCCTTAACATTTTCTGGCACTTTTGCTGATTGTACAGCTTTAATCTTCTCTTTAGTTTTGTGAATACCCTTGCCATTTATTACAAAACCTAAGTATTCCACTGAATCAACTTCTAAAATACATTTGTTCTTATTTACCCTAATATTATGTTCCTTCAACTTCTTCAGAACTGTTCGCAATCTTTCTCTATGTTCTCTTGTGTCTTTACCAGCAATTAAAAAATCATCTATAAAAATGAATACCACTTGCATTCCTGAAAAAATCTTATCCATAGTTTGTTGCCATATAGCTGGACTAATTGCAACTCCATAAGGTAATCTCTTTGCCCTAAACAAACCTAAGGATGTGTTTAATGTACATAATTCTTGTGAAATTTCATCCATGGAAAGCTGTTGAAATACTTGTCTTAAATCTAACTCAGAAAAAACAGTACATCCTGACATAGTTGCAAACATGTCTTTCGGATTTGGTAATGGATGTTGAGCTACTTGCAGTTGTGGATTCATCGTTACTTTGTAATCTCCACATAACCTAACCTGACCATTTTCCTTCACAATAGGTACTAATGGAGTAGCCCAATTTGAATATGTAACCTTTTCCCATGAACCTTCATTTTTTAATCTCCTGATTTCTGTTTCAACTGCACTTTTCAATGCATACGATACTGGTCTGGGAACACAAAATCTAGGAGTACTGTCAAGTTTCAAAACTAAAATTGCCTTTGCGTTCTTTAATGTACCTACTTTATATTCAAATATGTCTTGAAACTCTGATATGATATTATCCACAGACATTTTATTTTTGTGTTCATCTTGTCTACTTGTAACCTTCAAAATACTAGGCCAATCTAATTTCAAATACTGTAGCCAGTCCAAACCTAGCAAAGTTTGTCCTTTACCTTTTACTACTGTTAATGGCAATCTCTCTAATTTATGTTCTTCGGACTGTACTTCTACGTTCGAAGCACCTATTACCTGAATATCAAAACCATTATAACCTTTCAAAACTCTACTTGTAACTTTAATAACAAACTAGGAAGGTTTTTAACTGTTTTCTCAGACATAATGGATACATCGGCTGCTGTGTGAACTTGCATCAAAATATGTTTGCCATTTATGCTTACTTCTACCATGATTTGTTTCTTTGCGTTTTTGTTAACAGAATTTATGTGAAACGCAAAATCAGTTTCTGACTTATCCTGATTATCATGAAAATTTCCGCATTATTCTCTTGACCAATAGTATCAACTGTAGCGTTTATTTTCCTTGCGTACTGTATAGGGAATCTACAAACAGTTTTTATATGACCCATCTTTCTTCAATTCTGGCATGTCTGTCCAGTAGCAGTGCATTTCTTTGCTTCGTATGCAAGATGATCAGTTTTACCACACCTATAACACTCGTGTTTTTCCTGTTGTTTCTGTGTATAGGCCTGATTCTGATATTTATGAACATTAGTGTTAGGCACTTTTCCATGACTAGGCTTTGACATATTCCTTTTCTGATTCTCATTGTTTTTCCACTTGGGACCTATTGTACTAATTTTAGAATTTTCCATTCTATTCCTTGTAGAACTACCTATAATGTTACTTTGCCTATTTGATGTTTCTAAAGCTCTGCATATCATCAATACCTTTTCTAATGTTAAATCTTTATCTTGCAACAATTTCTTTCTTAGCTCTTGTGATGTGCAATGTGCAATGACTTGATCTATGATAACATTTCGAAAGTCTAGAAATTCACATGAAAAAGCTAAATTCTTTAGTCTAGTCACAAATGCATCTAAACTTACATTTTCTTTCTGATATGCCTGTGCTGTAAATTGATACCTTTCAAAAAATTATTGACCTGAGGAGCCAAATATGTGGTAAGAGCCTTAATTTTAGCTTCACTTGTGTCATCTGTAGGCTGCAATGTCTTAAACAGTTCCCGAACGTCTCTACCGGCTGTATGAAGTAATAATTGCCTTCTTTTGGGCTTTCTTCATATTCCCTAATGCTTCTAAGTAAACATTAAATTCCGCACACCACAGTTGCCATCGTGATGCAACAGAATTGGGTTCAGCTGTGATGCTAAATCTTTCAGGATGTTCAATGTAAAGAGGCATTTTGAATTCTTACCTGGATTAGGTTAGGCTAGTGTTCTAAAGTCACCTTGCAACTTCCTACCTTTTTGGTATCCTACCCAATTTCAAATATCACTTTGCTTTCTTGTTTTATTAGCTTGTGTTTTATGAAATTCTTCTGGTCGGCTTCACTGGGAATCCTCACAGGGCTTTTTCTTCTGCTTCTCTATGATCGCCATCAGTTCGTTGCCAGTTTGATATATTCGTTGAATATTGTCTGGTGATTTCATAATACCACATACCTGGAATTATATTAAAATCCATGAATTGGTGATGTTTTTTATCCCTTCCGATGTCGCCAATTTCTCTCGGTGGGATTTAATACGTTGGTATTGATAAAATACATTTAATGTGCTATAGGATTACATTACTCTGTGGAGTGTGGCTCTGGGCTTCCAAATGAGTGACACGTCGAGCGTCTCGTAAACAATCTCAAAAACCAAAACATTATAACAAACATAAGAGCATCGCTCTCAAAAGACTTAAATCCTACTGCAGTACAAAAGTAAAAAGAATCACATTCTATCTTTGAGGTAATTAATAAATGCTTGAACCCTAATATAAAAATACACTATTTCAGTTAAGAACAATGCTTAAACATGTTTTATCAATGCAATAAGATGCAATGTCACGCTCAATACATGTAGCATTTGAGGTAATACAGTACATTGTTACAATAATACATAACAGAATGTTCGTATGGTAATTTTTTCAGTGTTAATATCATGACTCAGAAGTAATTAGAGAGAGAAACTTTTTTAGTCTAGCCGAAATAATTATGAGAATAGCAAATGCAAGCATTGATGAGTATAAGCTTGACAAATCTGAGAAGATAGTTATAGTAACATCAGTTCTGTGAAGTGCTCTGGATTACCAGGAATTAAGCTCATATACACCTATTTTGAATCTATCCTTTGTTTCAAAAGTGCTTGAATACGTAACTTATGAACAACTAGTCAGTCACTTAGAAGCAATAGAACCTTTTCCTGACTACCAATCTGCTTACAGATATCTATACTCTACAGAGACAGCCATCTGCACTTTTGTAAATGATATGCTGGAAATGATAGATTAAAATAAATGTGGTATTTAAGTATTACTTGATCTTAATGCTGCTTTTGATACAGTTGTACATGAAATACTACTAAATGATCTACGGTCCTTCGGTGTTGATGATCAAGCTTTCGAATGCCTGCAAGACTACTTGGTTGGTAAAAATTACTCCGTACAAATTGGAAACTCTTATTCACCATATGAACCTTTAAACAGAGTGGTACCGCAGGGGAGTATACTGGGCTCAATCTTATTCTACATCTATCCTAATGGTCTATCGAAAATA
>NC_090743.1:93398570-93408570 GCF_036898095.1 Palaemon carinicauda | reverse complement strand
ATATATATATATATATATACATGTAGTTTGCAGGTATAACCCATAAACTTACCGAAGTGGAAAGACATGTCAGAAGTCTTTGTCTTACAATGGACCAGCAATTGTTTATGATGATCATGATGATGGTATACATATATATATATATATATAATATATGTGTATATATATATATATATATATGTATATATATATATATATATATACATATATATATATATATATATATACATATATATATATATATATATAATGAGGATAGATTGCTTACTGAAATTCTTGAAAGACTTTGTTGATAAGCTACCAACTGTCGTTCACCCTAGCAAAAACTCTATACAAACTATTACTTGCTGTAGACATTAATGAAGATGATAAGAAAAGCCGCACTCACTGCCAACTGTTTGGGTTTGGAAACCATTGCTCAAATTATCATCAAAACCAGAAATAAAAGTTTAAACTAATCATAAGAACTTCCTGACCTTCAATCAATTATTTAATATATTAATAGAACTCCTCCTTGAGTATGTGATCTTGCTGATAATTGAAATATATATTAATAGATATATGTGGCTACTTGTTAAAATGTATTAAAATGTACGCAGATATCTCATAAAATTTAAAATGATATAAGCATATCAATTGGTGTGGTGAGAGAGAGAGAGAGAGAGAGAGAGAGAGAGAGAGAGAGAGAGAGCTAATTCACAATAAGAATAAGTTTTGAATCATAAGCATGTATTCAATATAAGATTTATTGCTTGGAATGTATATTTTATAAGGGGATAGATAGAGAACAATGTTTCGAATTACATCCCCTTGGACCCAGTAGGTTTTAGACAATAAATGGCCTTGCCCGCATGTCCCATTCAGGGCGACGTCATGTATTTTGTTCTTAATGCCTTAAGCGACTTCAATTTCTTTTCTCCTGCATGACCGTGCAGAGAAATGTTTTTGCGGATGTTTTGATCTCATGTTTCTTGAAGATTAGATAAGTACATAAAAAAAGAACAATTTATCCAACAGGAACGGTAAATTAACTGAACTATTCTAATCATCATTTTTCTTCTTTAACAATTTTATTTATTAATACCTCAGCGCGCTCTCTCTCTCTCTCTCTCTCTCTCTCTCTCTCTCTCTCTCTCTTTTATTTGTTTCTTATTTTATCTATTGCAATACTATTTAATTGATTTGGGAAAGTAATATTATTTCAAAGGATGATTTCTTTCGAATTATCAACATCTAGCAAACATATAAGGATACCAGTTCACTGAAGGTCTCATGATATAACATTATAATTTATAGACAAACCATGCAAGAAATATAAACACACAGGTGGTCGTTCTAACGAAACAATACAACATTACGTTATTCATAACAAAGGTTTTTTTTTTTTTATACTAGACAATGAACTGTTGCGTAGCACAAAATTAGAGGAATATAAAATTTATTCTACAAACAAATGTGATATCACATTAGCAACAAAGTCCCATTTCATAGTTTCTTTTGCCAATCTCTGAAAAGCTAAGTAAATGTCTGTAATTATTCACTAATCAAATTAGTTTTCCTAAGAAGGAAAATTATTGGCTATAACTCGATCATTTCTAGTTTTCTTTTTTCAATCTAAATATAATACCTAATAATTTCTCATGTGCAAAAAAAGTATGCAACCAAGTTCCAGGGTCTTAATAACTGCTTGGTGATTTTTTTTCTTTTTTACCTATGCCTTAGCATTCACTATACTAAATGAGTAGTATAACAAATAAAGTTATTAAACTTGTAATCTTTTTTTCTAAACTTTTAAGGTGACTAAATACGATAGTCATCTGTTATGAAAACTAAAATTATTATAATGGATTTGCATTGGTAAGGGCTGACGCAAAAGATTTAAGTTCATGGGTGTGTTTTTATATATTGGAATCTGGGAAGTAAAGGATTATATTCAAATTCCCTCCATACAGATTAATCTAGATATTTATCATTAATGATAAAACTATTGATGATACGTGTTCGTATATTTGTCGCTATTGCGCATACTTTCTACATGTAGGAAAGTTAACTTTCATAAGGTCCTGACATGTATTATTATGTTATAGGAATCTCACGGTGTTTTCATTATTTATACAAATAGGGCTAACATTCATATAAAATTCGACCTATGATTTCTGTCATATTGGGTACGGAAATATTTAACAGTTATGTGTCCCCTAATTGATAAATCATTCCTCGTCCAAATCCTTAGACAGTGCGGAATCGTAATTTTTTTTTCATTGACTGATCAACACATTATAGATATTATTTGTTTCGTGGTCATTCAGTCACTAATTAAAACATTACCTTTTCCCTTTTATTTTAAATCTTTATAAAGAAAGGAGATACTCTCTCAAGTACCTATGATCGAATACATGATCTGATAACTGTATATTTTGTATATATATATTTATATATATATATACATATATATATATATATATATATATTATATAATATATATACATATATATATATATATATTTATATATATGTATATATAGATTATATATATACATAATATATATATATATATATATATATAAATATATATGCACTATATATATATATATATATATTTATATATATAATGTATATATGTATATATATATATGTGTATATATATATATATATATATATGTATGTATATACATATATATATACATATATATATATATATATATATGTATATATTCGTATGTATATATATATATATATATATACGCGCACATATATATATATAGATATATATAGATATATATATATATATATATATATAGTATATATATATTTATATATATATATACAGTATATATATACACACACACACACATATATATATATATACACACACACACATATATATATATATATATACATATATATATGTGTGTGTGTGTGTATATATATATATATATGTGCGTGTGTATATATATATATATACATATATATATATATATATATATGTATATATATATATATACTTATGGATATTTATATATGTATGTATCTATGTATGTATATAGCCTAAATCATACGATTAACTAAAATTGTAATGCATTTGATTTTAATAAATATAATAATGCATGATATAACAGCCCGGGAATGTGGCTACTTTCTTAATGAAGGAAAGGGAACAGGAACAAAGAGTATGTGAAACTAAAGTAGTCTCAAAATTAATGAAGAGACGGTTTTCACTGAGGAAAAACATTGAATTTTGACAAGGAAATAAAACAAACTCCATTTCATTAAAAAAACGAGTCTATATTTGCCTTAATGTATTTTTTTTTTCATTCGTTTTGCATTTACTCCCGAATTGGGTTAAATATTATTGTATTGAAAATGTCGGTTTATGTTATGATCGAAAATGGTTTGCGCTTCAACGAATGTTGTTTTTCAATTGATCAAAAAAAAAAAAAAAAAAAAAAAAAAAACATATTGAAAGAGGTTGTTGGTATTTAACCCGTATATTATTTTGCTAATCCACTATTTTATTGTGGAATTACGGCAGTACTGTAATTTTTTCATGTCTTCTTTCAGCTTTATTATTTCATAATAATTCAATTATTATTATTATTATTATAATTATTATTATTATTATTATTATTATTATTTTATTATTATTATTATTATTATTATTATTATTATTATTATTATTATTTGCTAAGTTAGAACCCTAATTTGAAAGCAGGATTCTATAAGCCAGTGGCCCCAACAAGGAAAATAGCCCAGTGAGAAAAAGGTCACAAGGAAAAATTAAATAATCTAAGGATAGTAACAACATTGAAATAAATATAAAGTGTTTTGACGGTATTATTCCACGAGAAAATAACTAGTAATTCTAAAGACATATTGTAATGTTACAAAACATTTAAAACTACATAATATATTGACAACTTTATTCAACACGTTTTACCAAAATGATTATGATAATAATAATAATAATATTAATAATAATAATAATAATAATAATAATAATAATAATAATAATAATAATAATAATAATAATAATAATAATAATAATAATTTCTATTGAATATTCACTAGGTTCTGGTATTCGGTCAAACATATATGTTTTTTATGCGTTTGTCTATAACATTTAAAGTGCTATGTACACAAAGTGGTTTACACAGTTATAAGTATAATATTGACGAAATGAAAAATGCCATGACGGAGGCACTGGGTTCAGCAGGGAATATTTCTATGTTGAAGTATATGCTGGTCGAGAAGGATCTTGAACAGACCAATAATATTTTCCTCAGTTAAACTCAAAATTTCATTCATAGTTTTTCTATTACTTATTACAGCTTTAACATTCTTTCTATATCATCAATTTTCTCCGATCTTGCTGCCAGATACCTCTTCCTCTTTTCGATACCTAGATTTTTAGAAGGGGATATTTTTGCTGGACGGGAATTTTTACAAACAATTGTAAGAGCCAGCTACCAGATTGTTTGGACAAAGAGTTTCAATATTCCCATATTAGCAGGTGAAATGATTTCATGTAATAAACTGGCAATCGGATCCCAATGGAGGACTAGTTTCCCGAGATAGAATTCTTGGCTTTGTGTCTTGTTTGTCTACTGCTATGATTAAAATGAAGAGAACTGCATTCTTCAAATTATACCAGTCTCCTCATAAGGGTTTAGCTTTCACTTGAGCCACTCTTATCAGATTGTTAATATCTCCTTGTAGTGCAGTAGGGATTTTTTTTTTCCCTTTTTTTTTTGTGAAACACATTAGGCCTGTGTCGTCTTCAATTGCATAACAAATTTTGCATATTGACAAAGTTTTTCAGCATTTTTGGTGATCAATCTATTCTGAAGAAGTGTTTTAATTCTTTCATTTTACTTTGTTTCGAGCATTGTTCTCCTGTTTGATCTTCACCTGCTGATTCTGATCTTAATTCGTTGGACAGGAACTTTCGGTCTATTAAATTTCTTATTCATGATCTAGATATTAATCTCTTTCACCGTTGTTTAATTAGTTCATTGTGAATGTTGCATAAGATTTTTCATAATTCTGACCATCCTTTACATTTAGATCTTCCCGAGAGTTCCATCCTGTTCGTAATACTAGGTATGCAGTTAATTCTAATAATCAGGCCTTCTCCATCATGAGGCTCAATACTACACAGTATTCTAGAAGTTTTATTCCAGCTGTGACCATGTTGTAGAATGAACTTCCCAATCGGGTAGTTGAATCAGTAGAACCTTGAAATTTCAAACTCACACCAAAGGTTTTTATGTTGAACATATTTACATAAGTCTCTTTATAGTTTATATATCAAATATCTGTTTTAATGTTGTTAATGTTTTTAAAATATTCTATTTCAATTTTCATTACTTCTTACATCGTTTATTTATTTCCTTAATTCCTTTCCTCACTGAGCTATTTTTCCCTGTTGGAACCCTTGGGCTTATAGCATTTTGTTTTTCCATCTAGAGTTGTAGCTTAGCTAATAATAATAATAATAATAATAATAATAATAATAATAATAATAATAATAATAATAATACTAATAATAATAATAATAATAATAATAATGATAATGAAAATAATAATAATAATAATAATAATAATAATAATAATAATTATTATTATTATTATTATTATTATTATTATTATTATTATTATTATTATTATTATTATTATTATGGAACCTTGCAAAGGTGGATTGGGATAGTTTTCAAGAGGTACTTGAGACTGAAGCTGATGTAGAACACTTTGAATCTGTAGATGAGGCCTTAGGCTTAGGAAATGGAAGTCTTGATATAAAAGGAGTTAATTAAGTTTTCAAAAAGACAGGGATATTTATTCAGTGACTAGTCCAATAGGTTCATCAAAACTTTCAACCCTGCACTGAGCTATAAAAAACATATCTGACTTGATTTCATATATGCTCTACAGAGGAGAATACACTTGTAGTAATACACAAAAAAGAATAAGAAGCACAGTTTTATTGGGCAATGAAAGGAGCTAACCACCTGTCTTGCATTTTTTTTTTCATTAGTCATTAAGAGGAAAAAATAAGAAACCTTAGAAAAATTTACCCCCAACCCAACTCCATTGTTGAAGGTGAATGGTTAGTGTATGACTGGTGCAACTGAGGTTAACATTGCTTTGACTAAGCATTTCTCTGCTACATCATGCAATCGAGAATCAGGTCCTTGTCACCATAATAGAGAGCAGAAATAAAGGGCAAGTATTATTATATTCTACATAAAAATACAGAGGAATCTTATAAATTTCCTTTTACCGAAGAGGAATTTGATTATTAGATATGTACCCATTAATAATAGATTATTTATTTTAAATGTTACAAATTGATTATGACATGACCATTGTTACCCAGCAGTCAAGTAACTAGCCATTATATAGCATTATTCAAAACTGGTAAGGAAATGTTCTTAGCAGAAAACTATCGACCGAATGCATTGAAGTCTTGTTAATGGAAGATCATGGAGAAGATAGTCAATTTAAAACTTTTGTGGTGCCTAGAAAATAAAGGTGTTTATCCCCTATTCCATGTATCTTTAAGAAAATATGCTTAACAATTGATGCACTGGTTAAATTTAAGTCCTGTATTTTGGAAGCCTTTGACTGTAACCTGTTTCTAAATGGCCAAATAAAGAATGTAATAAAAACTGCTGATTATCATCTAAGAAATATTGCGTTTATAAAAAAGTACCTGAACGAAAATTCTCTTAAGAAACTTGTGATAAAATGTGTTATTACCAGGATTGACTACTGCAACTCTATCTATTACAATTTACCAAAAGTGAAACTTAAGAAATTACAAAACATAATAAACAGAGGAGCGAGACTGATAAAAGGTGTCCAACCCTTATACTAATCGATTAACACTGGCTGCTGATTAAAGCAAGAATTGAATTTAAAATATTTACAATAACCCACCAAGTTATCAGAACGGGTCGTCCAGAATACTTAAGAGATTTACTACATATTGCGCAGCCAACAAATCGTGTCGACACGGGAATAGGTACAGATGGCTTCAAACTGTTGGAACCTAGATATGTCTACTTTAGGCTAGAGTCTTTAAATATGCGGCCCCAAGACTTATAATAAGCTCCCACGAAACATCCGAATGATTGAAGTCATCAAGGCTTTCAAGAGGAACAGAAGCCTTTCTTATTTAAAAAATCTTACAACAGTGACGATTTAACAGTAAATGAACAATACGTGATTTGAAACAATAATACTCTGAACGAACAAGGTAAAACGACAGCGGAGGTCGTGTAGAGAGTGGGGTTCCCCTGCTGTATGGGACCGGAAAAGCAGCCATCGAAGTAAGTAAAGTAACTGTAATTTTTTACCTTGAAAAGGCACATGATACTGCATAGAGACATGATATACGTGAAGCTATTCCTTCAATGAGATTGAGAGGTGAATTATCACTGTTCATTTAAGCATTTGTGGCACATATTTTTTGTTTCAGGTTAGAGTAGATGAAACTCTATTAAAGAGAAAATGATAGGTAGGATGAGTTCCCTATGGTAGTGTGTTGAGTGTAACCCTATTTGAGATTAATTTTTCAACAATTAAAACTGCTGTTCATTACTGTTATATTCCCAGAGTACATTCAGATCCAAATATGTACATCAAAAGACAACGCATCCCATATGTAGATGGAGACATGTTGATGGGTGATAACTGACTGCAGGCTGACCTGGGATCCCTACTTCAAAGCTTTAAAGGTAAAACATTTGGAGGCTCTGAATCTTTTAAGAGTTCTCTTTCACACTTTTAATATTGTAAAAATTTCTATTTTTTATCAAAAATAAGTCAAAGATATTATCTTCCTATACACCATACAGGTAACAGAATAGCCAATGGAGTTTTCAGAACATAACACATCCCAATCCTCCTTTTTGGAATTGGAGAGTTACTTTTAGACCTTCGCCGGTAGTCTTCTATTATTTGATATTGGTTTATATCTTTCTGTAGATAAAGAATGGACAATGGAAGTTTCAGTACTTTTCCCATCCCAATCCTCCTTTTTGGCTCTGGAAAGTTACTTTTAGACCCTCACTGGATGTACTCTATTATTTGATATTGATTTATATCTGCCTGTAGATAAAGAGTCACCTCTGGAGCTTTCAGAACATCACCCATTCCAATCTTCCTTTTTGACACTGGAGAGTTACTTTTAGCCTTTCACTGGAGTTCATCTATTACTCGATATTTGTTTATATCCATCTGTAGATAAAGAGTGGCCAATGGTGCTTTCAAAATATTAACTATCCCAACTTACGTTTTTTTTTTTTTTTGGGGGGGGGGGGGGACTGAAGAGTAACTTTTAGATCTTCACCGGATATCTTCTGTTATTCGATATTGGTTTATATTTGCCTGTAGATAAAGAATGACCAATGGAGCTTTCAGAATATCAACCATCCCAGAACTCCTTTTTGGTACTGGGAGAGTTACTTTTAGACCTTCATCGACGGTCTTCAATTATTCGATATTGGTTTATATATTTTTGTCAATGGAGCTTACAGAACATCACCCATCCCAATCTTCCTTTTGGCACTGGAGACTTCCTTTTAGACCTTAACTGCAGGTCTTTTAATATTCGATATTGGTTTATATCTTCCTGTAGATAAAGTATGGCCAATGGAGCATAGGGAACATTACCCATCTAATGCTCCTTTTTATCATTGGAGAGTTATTTTTAGATCTTCACCAGAGTCTCCTGCAATAAGATGGGCTTCGTCATAATGACATCGAAATCCTATTTCCAAAATCTCTTTATGGTCCGGTCAAATGACAATGAAATTGACTAATACGAGCCCATCTCAAATTGCTTTATGACTCATATATAAGTCAGTTAACTACTTAGACCTGCAGTCCTTGTACTTGAGTTAATTGGATTTCGAAGTGTTCTTGTGCTGGATATATTGCTTTCAGGGTGATTACATTCTCTCTCTCTCTCTCTCTCTCTCTCTCTCTCTCTCTCTCTCTCTCTCTCTCAAATTTTTCTAATTACTCAAACGCAAAATTTATTTATTTCGGTCCTGTTTTCATTGTTATAAACTATTTCTCTACTTTTCAATTATCTGAATTAAAAGGAAAAACTTACATACTATCGTATCATTTGACTTATTCGTTTCCTTTCTCTTCATTTACTTAACTCAGCCATACTTGTTTGCCTGAAATATGAACAAAAGTTTTTATTTATGTCTTCATAGAATGTGTCATCATTATTCATTTACATAAATCTAACTTAGATGTTAGTGGGTATTTGGTAATGAAAAGTGTCTTAAATAGTGGTTAAAAAAAAAATCAATGTATCTGGACTTAGTGAAGAACGCCTATTTAACTCATTTTCTGAACTGTAGTTTAATTGAATGTTCCTTATCATGTGAAAGTCTTTTAGGAAAGCGACTATTAAGCCGCGTCCACTAGGTCGACCTTTGTCTGCAGACACAGGGACTTTGCCAGCAAATGGGGAGTATGAGCAGACAAAACCAAGAAGTTTCCGTGTTTGCTGGTAAAATGGGCACAGACAAAGCCCTTGTTCTGACTTTGAATATTGAACGAACACGCTGCCAGACACACAATCAGTGTTCATTATGGTTCTATGATGACTGAATTATGAAGGCTATTTTATTTTCTCTGATTAATTACTGTGCATCTCCAACTCAAAAATGTATTGGTCTTGGCATAATATTATTGTATTAATTGAATCATTGTACGAACATGTTTTTGTTGAAAATAACGTGTTTCTTATAGAAACATAACTAATAAGATTCCCAGTAAAAGCTTCAAAGTTACGATAAATTGTGTGAAAAAAATAGCCAATATCGGAAACCAGCACCGTAGGGAAATTAGGCGAATGAAAAAATAATAGAGGTCTGGAAGTAGAACAGATGGTCACCTATATATACACCAAAGTTATGGTGTTTTAATTTCCTATCTTTTTTCGAATGATAGCAATACCACAAGACCGTCAGCGTCG
>NC_090743.1:93388570-93396070 GCF_036898095.1 Palaemon carinicauda | reverse complement strand
AACGCAGCTATCATGTAGCATTCTAAAATATGATGTTAAATGTAGCAACATTACAGTGAACTGCGTGTCATCTACGAGGGACAATGCCAATCTAATAAACAATATCCGTCCCGAGTTCAGCTAGTAATAATAATAACAATAATAATAATAATAATAATAATAATAATAATAATAATAATAATAATAATAATAATAATAATAGTGATAGTAATAATAATAATAATAATAATAATAATAATAATAATAATAATAAGGCAATTCATATCAATCACTAAACCTCACACGAATGGGGAAAAACCACGCTAATAGAAGAAGAAAATAGCATCATAAGAGGACCACCTACCCTCTGCAACAGCTGAACCACCGCTACCACACGTAAGAAGGGAGCCATAAACTTTGTAAATAATCTGCCTCACGGTTTAGCGGTTGGCAAATCCCTACCGTCCGGATATTTTCCACAGCGTGTGTAGGGCCTCATTGATATACATTGACTTCTAAACCGCTTTTGTGAAGCAGGACCAAAATGTAAATGCATGTATGCATGTTAACAATAAGCTTTTATTCTAGTATTTGCCTTTTAATTATAATTTTCATGATGAATGAGTTACTAAACTTTATACCTTCTACCCTTTTCTGAGGTAAATAACAACCAGCCTCCCCCCCCCCCTCCTAATCCTACGCCCCTGAAAGATATCATACAGTCCAAACGATGCAAATTTATAGCAGCTATTTTCCTTCAGAGGATGACCCATCCTCTGAAGAAAAATAGCTGCTATAACATATGTGAAACAGTAATTCTGTATTTACCATTTAGATTGAAATTTACGGTTCTTTCCGATAGGGATCGTAATCCATATATTTGAGATGGAAGACCCAAATGATGAAAGTTTAACAGGTTGGAATGTGACAGAAAACATTTATCTCTGGTCAGTAATATACAAAAGATATAGAGCATGAGGCCTCATTTCATATGCGGAATTGTGAAATTTCTGTCCATCTACTTTCCTTGATAGGAACTCATCAAATATGTTTTTTTATTCAGTTTCAATATGTAATTAAAATATCTATTGAACAACTTAATATCATTCATCTCATTGCATCATTGTTACACTAACGCAATTTTTTATATATTTGAAGAAATTAATTTAATGTTGTTTCATTTTCTGAATACTTTTCCTTTAAAACAACGGTAACAATAATTTCTCACATTAATATAACGCGATTAGTCATCGAAGTCAGTATTACGTTAAACCCTGTAATGAGAAATGTAATACATTGTAATCAGTGACAGTTAAATGAGGAGGAATGTATGTCAGGTATTTTATAAAGTGTGCTTTAAGCTTTTTAATAAATACGAAACATTAAAAAAGACTAGTAATATGGCAGTATTTTTTTTTTCATCTAAAAAATATGAATTAAATTGATTGCAGCCATATATATGAATGTTTCAACTTCAAGCTAGAATACTCTCCCCAGGATAAAGTAAATTAACTATCACAGTTTATTTCATTCTATTTCTGTTGTTTTTTCTTTTTTATCGTAATTCATTGTTTCTGAGGACAAATCTTCATCACCTGGATTATCAAACATCTCGGTAATCCTGATATTACCAATTCCATGAGTGTCTATGGATGGAGTTGTGACTCTTCAATGTCCTCAACATTATATTCAGTACGTTTGAGTCACATGCAAAGCACCAAATTAAATTCATCGTTATATTAAGCAAGGAGGACTTGAATTCTAATGGAACTGTTGATTGGTGCTTAAAAAAAAAAATGTATACTTATTCGTTTGATAATTATGTGGTTTATCCATTATTTTGAAATTCGTTTATTGACACATGGTGGATTAGTAACCATATTTGTGTCATTTTCATTTGTTCTTTAAAGTAGTTCGTTAACGTAAAAATTTCATAGGAAAATTAACAATGGAAATAATGTCAATAAAAATTGGTCAATTATTAGGAAATTAATATAGGAAATGTAGGAGGTTCATGGTAAAAAAAATCTTTTTTTTTTTTGTCAACAACAACTATATTCGTTTCTGATGCAAATAACCTTTCTAACAATAATAGGAATCAACAATCATTTTCAAAAATTTTTATCGTACGGGAATTATTAATTTCCTTGATATTTAAGTCGAAGAAAAAAGGACTTATAACTGTTTACAAAATGTATCTCTCATAAGTTTAATTTTTAATCCATCTGTTATTAAAAAACAATGAAAACTGTGTGAAATATTGTAAACAAATAAATAAAGTCCATGTTTTCCTTATCCAAATATAATATAATTTTTGGAGAGAGAGAGAGAGAGAGAGAGAGAGAGAGAGAGAGAGAGAGAGGGGGGGGGGGGGCTCCAAGAAATGGTGATAAAAGCATTTCAACCACCATTAAACCAATTGTTCTAAAAAAAAAAAAAGAAAAACATTTACAAATATAACAAATCAATCCTTGAACAAAAAAGTCACGTAATTTTTTTTTTCTTTTTATCGGGACTCGGAGCCCTAACCCCGCCCAGTGTGACCAGAATGAAGTTTTTCTGTTCATTATTAGGTACCGAAAACGCTTTTCCGAACAGCTGCGACTTCGAATTGTTCGAGCAGGCTTATGCTTCATCTTTGGCTTTGCCAGCTGCTTTTCCGGTTCCATACAGCAGTGGAACCCCACTCTCTACAGGACCTCCACTGTTAAAATAAGAAAGTCTTCAGATTCCTCTTAAAAGCCTTAATGTTTTCAGTCATTGGGATGTTTCGTGGGAGCTTATTATATAGTCTCGGGGCCGCATAATTAAAGGCTCTGTGCGAATTAACGTCGATTCTAAACTTATTTGGTTATGAGCTCTGGAAACCACCCGACCAATGTGCAACACCCACTCCCACCTCCACTAACAGCTTCTACGAGCCCTTGAACCCTCTTTAACTTTCACTTCATTAACCGACGAACTTTTACTGCAAGTGTCATAAGTAAATTTTATTGCTATAGTTTTGTTTCTTTTGGAATAAAAACTACATCAGAACTCTGAGGGATTCCGTCCAAAATACAGTGATTCATGATAACTGGATCCTCTTCCCTTGTGTTATTCTTAAGTCTAATATCTCACGAATCTTTTTTTTTTCTTTTTTTTTCCTATGTTGATCAACTGATTTTTATTTATATAGAGCAGGGAAAGATGAGATTCTTAAATAAAAAAAATGCTTACCCCCTCTCTCTCTCTCTCTCTCTCTCTCTCTCTCTCTCTCTCTCTCTCTCTCTCTCTTCTTTCACACTATGCGTTTTTTTACTGTTGCAAGCGGAGCGGATCCGCATTTGTCAGTCGACTGATAGATTAAATGGACCCTTTCACACTAGAGAGGAACGGAAATTCCTTGTCCATGGCACCGCCTTGCATGAGCGGTGCCCCACTTGTTTTGCTCGGATCCTCTCCGCTAACGCACTGATGGGGACACTTGGCTAATACAGTATGTTCAATACGAGTCTTCATAGCACACGATATTTTCCAATTCTTGTTCGTCGGGCAGTAGAAGGCCACGCAATGCTTCTCATTGATAAATGCACATACATGAAACAAAATATTAATATTGAATAACTTGTTTCTTTAGTAAAAACGAAACCAATGTTATGGGATAAAAGTCTAAAAGAAAACAAATGTCGGAGTTCTGTTACATCAGCTTGGAAAGAAGTTTGGTAACTTTATTCATTTTTAAATTTACAAACGTTCTTTGTATACCAATTTGGTCAAATTATTTTTTTTGCAAAAATATTCAGGATATTGCGCAATTATTACACAATAAAAAGCTATGATTACATTCACTTTTAAACATCATAAATCAGACATTCATATTACAGAATATTGTCAACTCAAAGTTCCCTCTTCACTCATGAAAAATCAGCAATTTTTTCTGATATCACTTGCATGCGTCGACCGCAATATCGGCGGTTTTCTTTAGCTATACCAGCGGTGATGAAAAAGAATTGTGTGCGGAAAAAAAATGCATAGGGTGAAAGAGGTCTTGGAAGCTGTTTTGTAAAGTTCCAGGCCCCACAAACTCGTATAAAGGCGCATATCTAAACATATGCATTAATGTGTTAATGGGGGTTCCAACCTTTACATTGTCCGTACAGTATGTACGGATGGAGTATTTACTTTATTACCGATCTTATATCTATTTGTTTAGTCAGTCCACTTGATTTCCCTGTAATATTTTGGGATTTTCAATTTGTCTGGTTATTTTCCAATCATCTATAAGTGATAACCTTGTTGCATGCTGGGCCTTCCATCTACATAATGGGTGTGGTTTTAGATCAAGCTTATCATCTTTTCTTGCATCACAGTAGATACCGGTAATGCTACCTCGGACGTGAAAAGTTGATATTTTATTGAAAAAATAACTACGATTCGGAGATCTATTGACTCGCACATTGGGAGAGCTTTAGGCCACACAAGTTTCACACATGCTCGTACACCGTAACAGTATTTTAAATTTTATTTTGTATCTTGCTCTATACCTCACTGTTAACAGAACCTGCTTCATTTTGTCTTAGCATGAATTGTTTTCTGTGAATATTCGTGACCTTCTTGCTCTGAAACTCTTGTGTATAAGCTAACTGTCTGTTGAAATAAAGTTAGTTGCATTTGCCTTGCCTCTCAGTTACAACCTCATGGCTCACTCTAACATTAGTGACCATCGGAGTGACCAGCCCCTCCCACCTTCCCCCTAACTGGTGTGACTAACTGTTTGATGATGCTGCACTTCGACCCTGACTCTACCAATGCCCCTCCCGTGAAGCTACTGCCCTTCACCATGACAGAAGCATTCGCCTGGTTTCAACATATAAAGGTCCAATTCTGCATCAAGGGCAGAACTTGCTCAAGCATCAAAGACTATGTTCGCCCAGTGATCCCTAAGAACACTTTCCAGAAATCTCCGATTGTCTTTGTAAGCAAGGTTACACCCCAATAGCATACGACGCCCTCAAAACGTACCTGATGGAGCAGTACTCGCCATCACCAGCCACCCGTATAGTCAATCTTTTTCAGCTCTATCAAAAACTGTTGGGGGACCAAAAGGCTTCACTCGTCCTTAGGGAAATGACCAGTATCGTTCGCCTGTAACCTGCTGCAGAAGGCTCTTCTCATCAAGTGAACTTACTTTGTGCCCATTGCATACGACTCTTGCTCGAACCTGTAAGCACTGCCATACCCAGTGTCCATAATCAGTCCATGAAGGACCTGATGACCAAAGTCAATGCCCTTATGGACAGCCACTTCACCACCTTCAAGACTTCCAACAATGATGCCAATCCTGGCAGATAGGACAACTATTCAATATAAATGGAAGCTGACGTGAATGCGGAAGGACACAGACGTGTACCCCATAATGTGCCGGAGCAGTGACAATTGCCTCCCACAATCCACCACTCACTCTCGCCTCAACCAACAACCTCTACAACTGACGTCCATCGGCTGCAGTTATCCTACTACCACTCCAGTATCAGTGCTGCCGCAAAAAAAAAAAGTGCGAACAGTTGTCAGTGGCCAAAAACGTGTAAATAGGCTATCATTTGTGGTGGTAGCCTCCCCTCTCATTAATCTTTTTTTTTATTCATGATGCAAAAACGAGCGTGCAATTTTTGGTAGACACGGGTGCTGGCTGTTCTCTTCTGCCAAGACCACTTTCTAGGACATGATGTAGTCTGTCTAGGTGTACCATGTCCACCTGATAAGTACCAACGGATCTGCGATACCCACCTGTGGTCACAAAAACCTCACATTATTGTTTGGAAGTGCCAAGTACAATTGGAAGTTTCTCATTGCAGACATCACATTGCCAATCCTCACTGTGGATTTCCTCTCATATTTCCACCTCCCGGCTGATCCTGATAGTATACCATCGGGTTATGACCCTTGAATAGTTGCCTCTTTCTTTAATTTTCTTTTCCATTTTATTTCCATTACAGGTATACAGGCTTACACTGGATGGAAATCTTCAAGAGTGTTCTTCAAACATTACTTATGCCAGTTGGGCGAGATTAAACATTTTGTGGTGCCAACTGGTAGCGTGATTAAATCAACTTCTCAAGTGTTGTACATGGAGTCTTATGGACTATATAGTTGGGATTTCTCAGTCTACATGGTGTAAGGGGACTAATGTTCTTCTTTTCAATATACTATTTAATAATTGTAAAAAGTCAGAGGTGATATTTTACTTTCATGTTATGAGTGTTACTATTTACTACTCTGTTACATAGTTTTAGGGTGTGATACATTTCTACTGTTTATAGTGTAGCGTTGATTACTGTTACATTTATGAATCTTTTGAAACAATAAAAGATTACTGTTCTTTTTGCGTTTCCTTTCATTGAACCTACTTTTCAAAATAGAAGTAATGTACCTAAAATTTTCAACCCTCCTTTTATGGACTTGGGTCTGTTCGATTACTTGAGACAAAGATCTTATTCACAGTGATTTGGACTGTGCTATTGAATTCCTTTGCTCCTACTTATTTTACAAACATATCGCTTACGTTCATAGCTTGGTACCTTAGTTACCAATGCTAAGGGTATTATGGTTATATCTTTGAGAGGCAAAAGGTTAATGCTCTCCTGGCCACAGCTGAGAATAATAATTATGTGGTAAACTTCCAAAAGGACGACATGGCTTAAGACCAAACAACGGATTTTGACAGAGGAAAAAAATATTTTATGGGTTAGATAGCCGTGTTGTCCTGATGGCCTGCCCTTTACTTCCATCCCCTCACAATTCTCAATGTGAGGCCTTGCTTATGGCTGCTCCTGTAATGGTTTTACAGGAAACATGTTAGTTGTAGCACATTGATATCAGGAGTTGTAACGGCTCTCTCGCCCACGTATCCCATCCTATCCCATATCCTTTGAGAGAAGGTTAACTCTTTTCGGGGAAAGATAGCCATGGATTGTTTAAAACACGTCCCTAGTATATACATGAAATCACTCGGGATTTTCGCTCTGGAGGAACTCTGTTTATACCTCTAAAGCAAAATTTTCTGGTATATCACTCACAGAAATATACCAAGTAAAAAACTGCCTAGAGGAACTTCCATCAGGACGACATGGCTCTCTCACCCAAAAATATATTTTTTCCTTTGTCAAAATCTGTTATATATGGCTATATTTGATAGGTCCCAGCAACTAAATACTCTTTCTGAATGTTTCTTAATTTTAAATAAATACGTACAAAACCATATAAATTTGGATTGGAAATATTTTTTTTCTTACTTATAATTCATGAGACATTTCATAATAGCTTAGAAGATTTCAATGATAATGAAGCTGATAGATTGCAAAAACACGACAGAAAAAAAATTTCTAGTCTTCAAAAGGGTTACCACCTGTAGTAAGATAACACATGATAATTGACAACCTTTCAGTCTGTGAAATAGCTTCTCTCATAACTGTTTCTATTTGAGATTATAGAAGTCAACATATACAACCACTCCTCAAAATATTCACTGTTCATCCTTAT
>NC_090743.1:93376070-93383570 GCF_036898095.1 Palaemon carinicauda | reverse complement strand
GGGGCTCTGATCCCCAGGTCGTTAAGAGAATCCAGACTTTAATGTATTAATATATATGGCTTATTTGAAATATATATATATATATATATATATATATATATATATATATATGTATATATATATATATATATATATATATATATATATATATATATTATATATATATATATCATCTCAATTCACTCCAGAAACTTCCAGTTCGACTTTCTGGAAGTGTTGGGGCATGTTCTAGTAGCATCAAGGTTGCCAACTTGGCATTATGGAAATAGGGTACTATCATTGCTTGCAAGACAACTCTCTCAGCTATCTCCACCCACTTCCTCTCACAACATTAAAAAAGAAGATTAAATTCGAGAACTTTCCTGCAACTTCCAACCACGTGGAAACGTGAAGTAATCCCTAGTGTGTGTGTGTCATACAGCAAACCATTTAACAAAATACATATGACATCGTAACAATACTACGTGAAATGAAAATTAATTCTTTAAAGTAACGTAAATTTACATATACGGAAATGAATGGAAATACAACTACAAGAATGACGAAAAGTCTTATGTAATTTGAATACAATGCTTAATCCTACTTGAGTGGAATTCACATTACGTGCTGGCTTCTTAAATACACAAATAAAATATGTGAATGAAATACTCTACACTTATGTCAGAACATCTTTGTAAGATACTTGTTGAACAATACTGTAAGAATGCTCTATACCTATATCTTAGAAAACTTTTTATTATAATAATTCACGTAAATAAAACGACAGTATGAAAAGTAAAATGCCACTTTCTACGAAAAGAAAACAATTTAATCAGATCTTCCAACCACTATTCACTTATGGATTAAAATTTTTTTAGCCTTAATAAAAGCTCAAAACACAACCTAGTTAAAATTCAAAGAGCTGTAGAGAAAATAATAATTAGATTAACACTGCAAGAAAGAGAAAGGTTTCCATGAGTACGAGGTCAAATTAAATAGGAGATATTTTGACTGCAAATAAGAAAAGGAACTGGGACTGGTCAGGACATATAGTAATGACAGATAATAGATGTACCAGGAAAAAAACATAGCGGGTCCTTAGATAATGCAAACGAGTTATCAAAAATTGTTGATTTATATATATATATATATATATATATATATATATATATATATATATATATATATATATATATATATATATATATATATATATATATATACATATATATATATATATATATTATGAAAAAAATAACGCATCATGAGAAAAATAAATGTATTATAGTGAATGTGGTTTGGAATTAACATTTTCATATTTAGGGACATCGAAAGGCTGCTTATCCATTGAGGTAACTAATAATACGATATTTTCAATATATATTTTTCTATACATTTATTTTCGGAACTATAATACAGCAACAAACAAACACACACATATTATTTCCTAATTCATAGAAAATAGAAATTCAAAATTAGTTAAAAATTTTCCTTCACCCCACGGAATGTATTCTTGGTGTTTTGGACAGATTCGTTTCAATACGAATTCTTTATCACAATAATTTGTTTTATTTCTATTTAATGGATAACTTCCACCATTCAACTTTAATTTAAACTTGCAAGTTCTTTCTAATATCTAGCTATAAAGCATTCTTGAAATATGATATAATGACTTGTAAATATACAAAGAGCATTAAATGTATATAAAATAAATGTGATTAAATTACTAGTATGATGGTAAAAGGGAAACTAAAATGTGTTGCTTTAAGAAGTTTTTAGCAATTTTTCTGTGCTAAGATGTTATTTGTATCAGCTGTTCGCAAGTTATGACATTGATATTAGAAAAATACGTCAGGTGAAGAATTACTACTAATGTATTTCAGTATATTTTTTAATAATTTAAATAAAATATAAATTGTTATGAATATTAAGGACCTTACAATTGCGTCCAGAAAGTATGATATTCTTTCGTGCTCAAAAACTTTAGTTTCTAATATGACACACTCATCTGAGCTCCTTAAAAACTAGTTTGAAGAGGTCAATATTGTTGAAACGCAGTCATCCCTAGGCCAGGGGAATAGCGGTGTATATTAAGACAGAGTACTCTGCTTCTCATAAGTCCTGCTATGAATGTGGATGCCATGAGATTCCAGTAATAAAAGTTGTGGCTGGCATAACAACTTTTATTTGTGTTAGATCTACCGGAATCCATACATGGATGATTCTATCATTGATAGTCTTCTTACCATTATGGCTATGATACAAGAAGATGGTGGAAAGGCATCTTTTGTTTTTGTTGGTGATATCAATGCTCACCAAAGGAAGTGGTTAAATTTTGTTTCTCTCACTGATTGCCATGGCCTAAGAGCTTATATATAATTATATATATGTATATATATATATATATATATATATATATATTATATATATATATATATATATAAATATATATATATATATATATATATATATATATATATATATATATATATATATAATATATACATATATACGTATTTATGTATATATTCATATATATATATATATATATATTTATATATATATATATGTAAATATATATATATATATATATATATATATATATATATATGTAAGTATATATATATATATATATATATATATATATATATATACATATATGAATATATATATATATATATATATATATATATATATATATACATATATAAATATATTTATATATAAATGCATATATATATATATATATATATATATATATATATATATATATATAATATATATATATATATATATATATATACATATATATACATATATATAAATATATATATAAATATGTATATGTGTATATATATATATATATATATAAGTGAAGCTACTCACAGGTCTGGTAACTGCTTGGACCTCATATTACACCAACTCCCCTGGCGTTATAACAAGTAAAGTTGGTTCTCCAGTTGGGACATCTGATTATGCCTTGATTTCATTAGTAGTGAATATTGTTACTCGTGTAAGATTTATATGAAATCTCAAGCACACTGGAATGAGATTTTGCGTGATTTTTTTATCTTGAATTGGTCACAGTTGTATAGTAGTGTTGATCCTGTTTTCCCTTTGATGTGAATTTAGTTAACATAATTGGTAGGCGTATCCCTTCTCGTGTGCTTAGATACTAAGTAAAGGACAAACCATGGTTAAATGATGATTGTAGACATGCTGATTTGATAAAGCAGGAGGTCTATCATCTTTGCAAGGGTAACAGATTAGATTCGACCTGGAGTAAACTAAACTCAGCTTAGAACAATTTGCTCAAAGAGTTTATGCTTCAACTTAGAAGCATTACAATTTAAGCATAAAAGAAACCGTTTCTGATACAACCCAGGAGAGTAAGTGGTGGTCTACTCTTAAATATGCACTCTTTGGTGTAGATGCAACAGTTCCTCCTTTTCTTAAACCAGTTGGCTCCGCCACTCACTGCCCAAAGGAAAAGGCAACCCTTTTGGGTGATGTGTTTGACAGTAAGTAGAGTAATGAAAAACTCGAACTTCCTCATTCCTGTTTTCTTGAAGCTAAACAACTAGTTTAGCTTTTCGATATCGTGAAATTAAAGCTCTGTTGATGGACCTTGATGCTTATGGAGGTGTAGACCGAAATGGTAGTTTTCCTTTGTTTTATATAAAGACTGCTGATTTCTTAGCTCCAAAGTTATCTGTTATTTTGTGCAAGCTAGCAAGAAGAGGAGCTTTTACCATTTGTTGGAGAATTGGTAATGTTACTCTGCTATATAAATGTGTTTGAGGTAGCACAAGTCCAAGTGATTACCGCCCAATTTCCATAACTCACATGTTATTTAAACTTTATGAGCATCTTATGGCAAAACGTCCTAATAGGTTTGCTGAAGGTAATCATCTGTTCCCTACCTAGCAATTTGGTTTTCGTAAAGGCCGTGGGGCATGTGATACCCATCTTACAATCGCCAATGCTGTTTAAAAACCCCTTGATTGTGGTCAGGAAGTTCGTAAGATTGGCTTTGATTTTAGTGCTGCCTTTGACAGTGTTAATGATGAAGCCCTTGTTTTCAAACTCAAACAGTTGGGAGTGGGTGGGTCGTTTCTTAGGATGATTATTGAATTCTTAAAGATCTTAAAGAGTTTTTTTTTTTTTATGGGCACCATGGTGAATATAGGATTGTGATATACGTTGTTTCTCAGGAGAGTGTTCTTGGCCCATGTACTTTTCATACTATATACACAAGACACGTGGTTTGGCTTAGAAAACAAACTTGTTGCCTTTGCTGCTGATGGTATTCTCTTTGCATCAATTCCATCGCCTGAATGTAGTTCTGGTGTTGCTGAATCCCCCAATAGAGATCTAGTGTATCGTGTAAATTGTGGGGTATGAAGTTGAATCGTAACTAAACTCAAAGTATGATTTTAAGTAGGTCAAGGACAGTGGCTCCTCAACATCAGGATCTTATCATTGATAATGTTTCTTTAACTTTGTATGACTCTTTCAAAGTTTCAGGTGTGATTCTCGACAGCAAATTTACTTTTGAGAAATACATTAGGCCTCTGCTTTTATCAATTGCTCAAAAATTGGATTATTAGGGAAGTCTTTTAAGATTTTCAGTGATTAATCTATCCTGAAGAAGTGTTTTAATTCTTTCATTCTACCTTGTTTTGCGTATTGTTCTCCTGTCTGGTCTTCAGCTGTTCATTCTCATTTTAATTTGTTGGACAGAAACTTACGGTCTATTGAACAGGTTGACATTAGTCTTTTTATAGTTTATATATGAAATATTTGTTTTAATGTTGTTATAGTTTTTAAAATATTTTAATTGATCATTACATCTTATATCGTTTATTTATTTCCTTATTTCCTTTCCTCAATGGTCTATTTTTCTCGGTTGGGGCCCTTGGGCTTATAGCATCTTGCTTTTCCAACTAGGGTTGTAGCTCAGCTAATAATGATAATAATAATAATAATAATAATAATAATAATAATAATAATAATAATAATAATAATAATAATGATAATAATAATATAGTTTTGTCTATATTTGTTTTAATCATATGAAAGAGTATGCATAAAAAGAAACAATACAAGTAGATTGAATTATCTCAAGAAACAAATGGGTTAATCTTCTCAACAACAAAAATGCATTAATCAAAACTCATAGCTTTATACAAAAGGCCACGATAAAAAGACTTCATATCTTAAAAGAATTCTCCCAACTTCTTCATATTTGAGAGGTTTCCTTCCCAATATTTCAAGGTTCATAAGTGAAGTAGGATTTTCCACCAAGAAATATTGGAAGAACAATTTTTTTTTTATTTTTTCCTCATAAATTTCTCGTGTTTATTCAGCGGAAGAAAAGGTTGAGAGTCGGTAAACCCAATCCAATTTAAACCGTCCTTCCGTTTCTGGTTCATTTTGGATTTACACAAATCCTATTAGTGTTAACTGTCTACTTTTAGCAGTATCTCTATTCCAGTTTATTTTCTTCATATTCCTGGAATTCAGGAATTTTCCACAACTAATTTTCAAAGTATAAATGTCATCACCTTTATCTCGTATTAAAATGGTGCACCAAAATTATGAATAATAAGATCGGTATGTGATTTCAGGTTTATCGGGAAGAGAGAGAGAGAGAGAGAGAGAGAGAGAGAGAGAGAGAGAGAGAAAGGGGGGGGGAATTATCTTATGTATGAAATATTAGTTCCAGTTACGTGTATATCATTCATTTTACCGTGGCTTTGTATACTTCGTCATTCACCAAGAAATTTAAGATCTTTGTTCCAGTCCCCCTACACCCTTCTCTCTCTCTCTCTCTCTCTCTCTCTCTCTCTCTCTCTCTCTCTCCATATTGAAAAGTAGAGCTGGTTAACAATGGAAAACATAAGGAGGATGGAATAATACATATGTGTATACATTTAATTGTTTTGGAGACAAATTTAAAATATGAGTAATGATGAGCACCAAATTAGAACACTGAATAGATTCGATACTTTCCGTGGCATGGGAATTATTGCTACTGTTACATCTAGCATCAAGTACCAAACTCCAGGTCCCAAGTAGGTTGTTAGTTTCCAAGACCTGGTTGTTAAAGCAGATATAACTTTCTGCTTATTCAAGATAGGTGGCAATGCCACTTTCTTTACTCAATGGGAATCTGTATCATCTGGAATTTTAGGCCACATTGAGAAAAAGAAACTTGCTCTGTAAAGAATCTTTGACTCTGCAGTCACCCGAACCTAGATGGACAAGCATGCTGCAGGGTATCTGCCAGGAGGAACATCCGGGACAGTCGTCTCTCATTCATAATTCTGCTAATGATAGACATGAACTCCAGTCGCATAAGCTGTATCTTTTCAATACTAAAATTTCTGTGTGCAAAAGCTAAGCGTGACGATGTGATACCAGTAATTACATTTGAAGAGCCTCTATGCTAAAAAACCTAGCCCGTGTCACAATTGAGTCATTTGAAAGTGATCTGCATCGCTTTGTCTTATGTATTCGCGGCTTCCACAATGAGATGAACAACTTGAGATCCATTGCTTTCATAATGTCTTGTTCTGGCTTACGGTCGCTGCTTCCAATGAAATTTTTCGCATATTAAGTGGGAAAGCTGTAGCCAGATTAGTCCAGGGGTCAACTACATGTGGACTCTGCCCCAAATACCTTAGTAGCAGCAAAGCCTTTCAACACACCAATGCCAGACATCAGATGGTACAGCTTAAATAATGAAAGATTAAGATATTTCACTGTCTCATTCCGGCACACCTGGTTCTGATATTATGAAAATGGAGCTTGATGACGAAGCACCCTATTCCTCTGTATTGGCTATCTTACAGTCTGTACAGAATCCAACATAAACTAGAAGCATGGAAAATATAAATGACAGCAAATGTTACCAGCAAACTCTGTCAGCAATACACGGTAAATGGAGGCTTCATCTGAAGTCAGTTCAAGAAAAGTTGCCACACTTTGCTGCTGTGAGGTAAAATCTGTATGTTAATTGTTGCAATTAAATGCATACCAGAATTAAGATTTAAAGGTAAATCTTTGATGACAAAATAAAAGGAAAAACTGTTCTTGACAAGACTTTGCATGAATTATGGCAACCTATATACAGTTGTACCGATACCCGCTTTTCTTGGCAGTTTAAACTATACTTCATACATGGACCGTTTTCCGTATTTTACTAAAGAATTTGGCTGTTTTACTATGAGAATCCCCTCAAAACGGGAAATCAAAATTTTTCAGGGTTGTGGTTATAATTTTTCTTTTCCCTTAATTATATCATTAACACTATTTACATATATTTCTTATCTTATGTTAAAGTATAAAAAATGCTTGACTACGTATGACTTTTATAATTAGTAAAGACCTTAATTCATTACAATTTACTTGAATGATAATCATAGTTTTTTTTAGAATATTACTCATTTCGATTATCTTTTTCATAAGATTATTTAATTGTCTGGAAAGGTCACTGCATTAAATATCGTCTCCAAA
>NC_090743.1:93368570-93371070 GCF_036898095.1 Palaemon carinicauda | reverse complement strand
CACCAATGTCAGTATGAATTTGTGACACCTTCCCCAATGTGACTACTCTTATAAACTATTGGATAATGGTTGTATCCGCATAGGAACAAATTTTGCCTCTTTGCCACTATCCCGTTAGGGTACCACGTCAACCCTTCCAAGGAAGGGTTAGAGTGAGTGGACTTTTGCTTGAATCAGGGAACAGTCTTAAAAGACATACCGTGATAAAAATATCGATATTTTAATCTTAATGCTCAGTACATTTCTAATAAAATGAGTGTGGGTGAATAAGACGCAGGGTTCACTATGAACTAGTTTATTAAAATTTAATAAACGTACATATCAGATCAACCTTTATAAAATTTTAAAAAGTGGATGATATGCATCAAAGCATAAAAAAAAACAGTCAACAGAAAATATTGTTTCGTCTACTAGGAAACAGATTTGCCACTTCAATTGAATTATTAATAATAATGATATAGTTACTGTTAATTTACACTAGCGTAAAAAAAGCTTGGCACAAGTGTCCGCATTATGCTATAGTTCACCGATGACAATGGAACCGTTCGTAAGGACACTTTCGTGGCCTATCGCTCAGTGTGCAGTAACATGCAGTGACTACACACGCACCCTCTTAATTAATCGTCCCAAATTAATTACACTGTTCCTCGCAGATTTAAAACAGAAGGTTAAAGAATTCTACCTGCTGCTACCACAGAATTCTTAAGTTTCTCCACTAGCTTCGCATAGTGCGTAAAGAACACCTTGGGTTACTACCAGTCGGTGTACAAACAAGGATGTTCAAAGTCCATGTGATTAGAGAAATTTTATGGAAGAGGCAACTTTCCTCAGATCATGACCAACGGGTGTACTGTCTGGATCCGTTCTGCGAATAACACGGGTGAGTTTCGCCCTTAGTTATAGAAATCTTTGAACCCAGGGTTTCTTTTTCATGGTCCACAAATGCCATCAATAGGGGAATTTCTATATTCTACGCATTGCTGTACAAACATGTCTCAAATTGAAAATTTTGTCAGTGCAACTTCTACCTTTACTAAATCCGGCTTCTTTTTCTCTCACCTTTTCATTAATCTTTCTCTCCAATCTCCTTAGAACAAGCATACTATATATTTTCATAACTGACGTAAGTGTTATACCTCTGTAATCAGGTGATTTTTTTTCTTTTTTTTTTTTTTTTGGCCAACACTCCCAACTCCTATTCATCTGGTTTTGCCTCTCCATGTCACATTCTACAAAATAATCTTGTGGTTAGTCTGGGAGCCACTTAATTTTTGGGTCGTATCGTCTCAGCAGTTACTCCATCGTATCCCGGGTTTTTCCATCAATTTAGTTTTTTTAGGATAGCTTCGACTTCAAACATACTGAATTCATTCATAGCCAAATCAAGGTCATATTCAACTTCAGGTATATCGATCAAATTATTTTCTTCATGTATCCTATTCATAGCCACGCTAAAGTGTTCCATCCAACGTGGTCTTTCTTCATCTTCTCTTTTTGATGGGTATATGCTTCTTATTCATTGCCCATTCGAGATTCTATAGATAATGCTATGAGCAATTTTTACACCATAGCCACTTCCTGAATTTATAGCTTTGTCAGCCTCATCTGCTTTACTGTCTAGATATTTTCTCCAGTCATTCCTGACTTTTCTTTTGACATCACTGTTAATACTAGAATACTTAGCATGCTCTACCTTGTAATTTTTGTTACTTCCTCGAAAACTTTCAACAATCAATTTCTGTCTCTGTCTCCTTTTTCTGGTATCCCAAGTACCATTTGATATCCATTGCTTTCTCCTTGTTACTGCGAGTTCCAAGACTTCACTACCAACTGACTGATATATGTTCGTAATATCACACCATTTTTGATTAATTGCCTGTTCTTTGGCTCTTTAAATATATACATATATATATATATATATATATATATAAATATATATATATATTTACATGTATATATATATATATATATATATATATATTCTGTTACATTCAACTATTGTACACAACGTAGATTATGCAAATCGACTTAAAAAGTTTTACGAGATGATAGCGAAACATAACTGCAAATGAAAATGGTAGCCAGCATACATAAAATATAACTGTGTATAAGATTTAGCATAAGTAGTTACAGCATTATACAAGATCCACAGAAATAGCTCTTACGAAGAAGTATGTCTTTACTTGAATTCATAATCTTTGTTGCAGTAAGGGGGAGATGACATTGCTTAGTTTTATATTTAAAAATGTTGATATGTAAAACCACAGCTTCTGGTGTTGAACAGATGTCTTTATGAACATCTTTATCTCCTTGAAGATATTATATCGTTGCAAGTTCAGTAACATAATTCAGGTCACAGTATATGTAGCTGAAATGCCTCCACTCACCAGTGGTGTTCAGTCTGGCTTCCCCCTCTCTCACTCGTTAGCAGTCCTTTATATAAGGGAGACTAAATACTCCCGATTGCTCCTGACGGGTAATAAGCGCTTTGGACTAGCAT
>NC_090743.1:93350793-93353070 GCF_036898095.1 Palaemon carinicauda | reverse complement strand
AAACATGCTTACGATTCAAAATTTATTCTTAATGTGAATAAGCTCTCTCTCTCTCTCTCTCTCTCTCTCTCTCTCTCTCTCTCTCTCTCTCTCTCTCTCTCTCTCTCTCTCTCTCTCTCTCTCTCTCTCTCCAATTGATATGCTAATATCATTTTAAATTTTACGAGAAATCTGCGTATATTTTAATACATTTTAACAAGTAGCCACATGTATCAATTAATATAAATGTCAATTATCAGCAAGAGGACTTACTCAAGGAGGAATTCTATTAATATGTTTAATACTTGATTGAAGGTCAGGAAGTTTTTATGATTAGTTACACTTTTATTTCTGTTTTGAAGACAATTTGAGGCAATGGTTTCCAAACCCAAACAGTTGGCAGTGAGTGCGGCTTTTCTTATCATCTTCATTTAATGTCTACAGCAAGTAATCGTTTGTATAGAGTTTTTGCTAGTGAGAACGACAGTTGGTAGCTTATCAACAAAGTCTTTCAAGAATTTCAGTAAGCAATCGATCCTCATTATATATATATATATATATATATATATATATAATATATATATATATATATATATATATATATATATATTATATAGTATATATATATATATATATATATATATATATATATAGTATATATATATATATATATATATATATATATATATATATATATATATATATATATATATATATATATATATATATATACCATTATCATGATCATCATAAACAATTGCTGGTTCATTGTAAGACAAAGACTTCTGACATGTCTTTCCACTTCGGTAAGTTTATTGGTAATACCTGCAAACTAAACACACACACACACACACACACACACACACACATATATATATATATATATATATATATATATATATATATATATATATATATATATATATATATATTTATTTATTATATATATATATATATATATATATATATATATATATATATATATATATATATATATATATATATATATATAGATATATATTTGTTTATTTGTATATATATATATATATATATATATATATATATATATATATATATATATATATATATATATATATATATATATATATATATATATGTGTGTGTGTGTGTGTGTGTGTGTGTGTGTGTGTGTGTATGTATATATATATATATATATATATATATATATATATATATATATATATATATATATATATATATATATATATATATGTATATATATATATATATATATATATATATATATATATATATATATAAATATATATATATATATATATATATATATATATATATATATATATATATATATATATATATATATATATATATATATATATATATATATATATATATGAATAATATTGCATCGTATTTATAAAGGGAAAAAACCTTTCTGTTGAGGGGGGTTATAATATATCTATATATGTATATATGTAGATATATATATATATATATATATATATATATATATATATATATATATATATATATATATATATATATATATATATATATATATATATATATATATATATATGAATAATATTGCATCGTATTTATAAAGGGAAAAAACATTTCTGTTGAGGGGGGGGGGGTTATAATTGGAACAGTTCTGAATGAAGAAAACTAAGACTAATAAAATTGATTGCTTATCAGTTATTTGGCATCCTGAAAAGACCAATAAGAAGTGATGGCTATGTTAATATTGAAATGTTAATATTTTTCTCTTTGCCAGATGAGTTAAGCTCCTCAAAGTAGATGGACGATAAGAAAGCAACATATCCGGACTCGAATTCAGTGGAAGTAGGGAAAGGTTTAGGGGAGGAAATAATTCAGTTTCAATCTTTAATAGCCTTAACGATAAGATGTATGATCGAGAAATGAAATCAGAAGAGTAGCGGTGCAATATATGGCAATCGTCATGTTCAAGATTGCAATAATCATGGAGGTATTAAATTAAAGTGACACTATTTGATGATCTTTAAGATGATTATTAATTTTAGTCAATGATATGGAGAAGAATTAAGAAGTTATCAGCGGGTATATTTAAAATGAACAGGGACTATGCATTGCACGTACTACTCGAGACATCTAGTGGAAAACCTTTCTGGAATACAGATTGAGTACGAAAACCAGGTCGAAGAAATAATGTATGTATACCACCCCTGAAGAAGATGAAAAGGAGAATATAAAGCTTGGTAGAGAAGAAACAAATAGCCTGAACTCAAATACAGGGAAATAGAAGAATAAATGAATAAATAAATCAGAAGAAGC
>NC_090743.1:93338293-93340793 GCF_036898095.1 Palaemon carinicauda | reverse complement strand
TCGCTTGCTGTTCGATTATCAGTGCCAAAACACTCACAAAATAAGGTATTCAATTCCCACTTGAAAGCCTTAATATCTTCAATTATTCGGATGTCTCGTGGAAGTTTGTTGTATAGTCTCGGGGCCGCATATTTTATGGCTCAAAAGCCTACAGTAGATATGTATCTAGGTTCTGATAGTTTGGAACCATCTGTAACTATTCTCGTGTCAGGACGATTTTGTTGGTTGCACAATATGTAGCAATTTTCTTAGATATTTTGAACGGCCGGTTCCGATAACTTGGTGGGTTATTGTACACATTTTAAATTCAATTCTCGCTTTAATCGGCAGCTAATGTAGATCAATTAGTATAGGGGTGATTGTTTCTCTAGGTGGGACACCTTTTATCAGTCTTGCTCCTCTGTTTATTATGTTATGTAATTTCCTAAGTTGTACTTTTGGTAATAGATGGGGCTGCAGTAGTCAGTCCTGGTAATAACACAGTTTATCACAAGTTTTTAGAATTTCCATTCAGGTAATTTAAAAAAAAAAAAAAAAAAAAAAAAGAAAAAAAAAAAAAAAAAAAAAAAAAAAAAAAAAAAAAAAAAAAAATCCTTGATAATGACCAGTAGTTTTTACTACATTATATATATGGGCATTAAGAGACAAAGTGTCAGTCAAGAATTACGCCTACATTACGAACTTTACTAGATATCGGTACTGAGTCATTATTTATGTTAATTTGAATATCACCCAAACTTCTCACAGTGTTTTTCTATACACTTATCAAGAATTCGGTATAGAGTTACAGTAGTGCCATCTATATAATTTAATGAAAAGTAAAATTGTGTCATCCGCAAATAGTTTGAACTTCACACCATGCCTTTGTAGTATTTTCGATAGACCATAAGTATAGATGCAGAATAAGATTGGGCCCAGTATACTCCCCTGTGGTACCACTCTGTTTAAAGGTTCATAGGGTGAATAAGAGTTTCCAATTTGTACGGAGTAATTTTTACCAACCAAGAGTAGTCTTGCAGGCATTCGAAAGCTTGATCATCAACACCGATGGACCTAGGATCATTTAGTATTAGTTCATGTACAAATGTATCAAAAGCAGCATTAAGATCAAGTAATACTCAAATACCCCATTTATTTTCATCTATCATTTCCAGAATACCATTTACAACAGAGCAGATGGCTGTCTCCGTAGAGTATAGATATCTGTAAGCAGATTGGAAGTCAGGAAAGGGTTCTATTGCTTCTAAGTGACTGACTAGTTGTTCATGAATTACGTATTCAAACACTTTTGAAACAAAGGATAGATTCAAAATAGGTCTATATGAGCTTAATTCCTGGTAGTCCAGAGCACTTTACAGAACTGGTGTTACTATAGCCATTTTCTAAGATTTAGGAAACTTATATTCATCAATGCTTGCATTTGCTATTTTAATAATTATTTCGGCTAGACTAAAAAAGTTTCTCTCTCTAATTACTTCTGAGTCATGAGATTAACACCAAAAAATTACCATACAAACATTCTATTATGTATTACTGTAATAATATACTGTATTACCTCAAATGTTACATGTATTGAGCGCAACATTGCATCATATTGCATTGAGGAAACATGTTTAAGCATTGTTCATAACTGAAATAATGTATTTTGAAATTAGGATTCAAACAATTATTATTTACCTCAAAGGTAGGATTTAAGTCTTTTGAGAGCGATAGTCATGTCTACTTTTATGTTTTGGTTTGTGAGATTGTTTACGAGACGCTCGACTCTCAGTTGGAAGCCAAGAGCCACACAGTAATGCAATCCTTTAGCACATTAAATATATGTTATCAATACCAACGTATAATTAAACCCCACCGAGAAAAATTGGTGACATCGGAAGGTATAAAGAACATCATTAATTCATGGATTTTAATATCATTCCAGGTATGTGGTATTATGAAATCACCAGACAATATTAAAAAAACATATCACATTCTATGATGATGTAGTTATGAACGATAAATAAAAAGCTTCTTTTTACATTGTGTACAAGAACAAACAAAATATAACCTTTGATATCAAATACAGCATATTATAAGTTGTAAAGAATCAGTTATTATTATTATTATTATTATTATTATTATTATTATTATTATTATTATTATTATTATTATTATCATCACTAGCTAAGCTACAGCCCCAGTTGGAAAAGCTAATGCTATAAGTCCAATGGCTCCAACAGGGAAAAATAGCCCTGCAAGGAAACGGAATAAGGAAATAAATAAGTGATATGAGAAGTTATGAACAGTTCAAATAAAATATTTTAAAAGCAATTTCAACATTAAAACAGATATTTAATATATAAACTATAAAAATACTTATGTCAGCCTGTTCAACATAAAAACATTTGCTGTAACTTAGAACTATTGAAGTTCATCTGATTCAACTACCCAATTAGGAAGATCATACCACAATTATTTCACAGCTGGAATAAAACTTCTAAAATACTGTGCTGTATTG
>NC_090743.1:93333293-93335793 GCF_036898095.1 Palaemon carinicauda | reverse complement strand
ATTAAACCTTAGCACATTAGCTAGTTTCATCTCAAAGAGTAATGGAAAGAATAATAATAAAATTAACTCTAAAAGACCCCAAAAAGAGCAACATGGATACGAAAGCAAACTAAATGAGAGGATATGCTAGCATTCTGTAATGAAAAGAAATGAACATGGGCGGGATATATAATGAGAATGGTAGATAATAGATGGACATTATGAAAAATAAAATGGGCCCCTAAAGACTGCAAAGGCTAAGGTGTTCCATTATTCCTATTTGCAGAGTTAATTTTTATATCACCATTGTATAGAAATGTGGAGTAACAATCTGCGATATTTATCTCTTCATCTCTACTGTAAATAATATTCCCATATACACACACACACACACACACACACACACATATATATATATATATATATATATATATATATATATATATATATATATATATATATATATATATATATATATATATATATATATATCCCTCAATGAGTGGTATTGCGTCCTATATGATCGGCAAAGCAGTACAAGTAAGGACTATGTATCATCCGTGTGTCACACGATAGTACATAGTAACAACATTTCTCTTTTTTGTATATATTATCCCTTGTATCATCGCTCTACCCTCGCACTGGCAGTAACTTGTATTATCCTGCCTGCATACTTCATTGATAACTGTTAACAGATCCTGTTGCCGGTTTGACAAGAAATCGCATAATTGTATTTTGTGATCTTTTTACCGGGACCTAGTGTGTATATATACTCGATGTGTCTGTAATAAAGTTGTTCAGTTGCATTCATCTCTCCTTTGACTCACAACCTACTTTTGGCCCTTCACCTTGTTGACCCTAGAGGTCGACTCGTTCTTCAGGGCCCCCCACCCCACACCGAAGTTGGCACCGCCCCATTCAAACTTTTGTCTTTCACCAGCGGAGAGGCGTTTGCTTGGTTTTAGCGACCAAGAGTCCAGTTCCGCATCAAGGACGTGACTCACTTAACCACCAAAGCAGATTATGTTATCACGGCTATACGCGCACCATCCCAATGGCATATGATGCCCTCAAAACATACCTTCTGCAGCAGAACTCGCTGTCGTCAACCGCCCATATAGCAAATCTTTTTCAGCTCTCTCAACAACAGTTGGGGTACCAAAGAGCTTCGCTCGCCCTCAGGGAAATGACCAGTATCAATTGCCTGCAACCTGCTGCAGACGGATCTACTCGTGAGGTGAATCTAATTCGTACTCTTTGGGTACGCCGTTTACCTGAACCTATACGCGCTGCCATACCCAATGTTGATAGTTTACCCATAAAGGATTTGATGACCAAAGGCAACGACCTTATAGACAGCCACTTCATGACCTTCCAGACCTCCATCAATGCCTCCACTCCTGATGAAGAGAACACCCATTCAACGTCAACCAAAGCTGACGTGAATGCCGTAGGACACACACGCCTACCCCGTGACATGCCAGAGTGGCGACAAAGCCCTCGCTCTTGTCAGAGGCCTCCGACGTTTCTAATCTTTCTTTTATATGATGCAAGAACGGGTGTGCGATTTTTGGTAGACACGGATGCTTGTCGTTCTCTATTGTCAAGGGAACTCTTCAGGACACGACATAGTCTGTCTAAGTCTGCCGATGTCCGCCTGGTAGCTGCTAACGGATCTGCGATACCTACCTACAGTTACAAGAACCTCACATTATCATTTGCAAATGGCAAATTTATTTGGAAGTTTCTCGTTGCTGACGTCAATTGCAAATCCTCGGTGCCGATTTCCTCGCTCATTTCAACCTTCTGCTTGATGTCGCCCACCGACGACTGGTCAACACAGACTCGTACTTGTTGACACCTCTTCAACCCAGCCCCTCCAGCGTCGCTCTCCACATCAGCGCACCCACAGATGCCTACGTCTACCACTGCATGTCATACCTGGAAGTTTTCTGTCCAAAACTTCGCGAAACACCCATGGCTCCTGCCAACCACGGTATTTATCACCATATCAAGACGATAGGACCCCCAGTCTTCGCCATATTCAGATGTCTGGCACCGGATCGAATGGCAGCCGCCAAACAGACGTTCGCCGAAATGGAAGAAATGGGCCTTTGCCAAAAGACATCCAGCCCATGGTTGTCACTCTTCCATATCGTCCTGATAAAAGACGGCTCCCTCCATACGTGTGGGGATTACAGGGCCTGAACAGGCAAACAAAACTGGATCATTAACCCTTCCCAAAACATCGCCGACGTGACCTCCTGAAGGGGTATTATCAGATGCCTTTGAACATAGAATGTTGGGGCCACTTCTCAATGTCTCATGGATGGCATCTTAAGGGACCTCTCCTGCTGTGCATGTTACGTGGACGACATACTTGTGTTCTCTTCCTCTAAAGACGAACACCTCCGTCACCTGCACATCGTCCTCGACCGCCTGCAACAAAACGGCCTTGTGGTCCGGTATGACAAGTGTTCCTTTGGACCAATGAAGTGTCATTCTTAGGGCACTGCATCAC
>NC_090743.1:93326528-93327793 GCF_036898095.1 Palaemon carinicauda | reverse complement strand
GACTTAGAAAAATGTAGGGAACAAACTTTTGTTGAATTTGCCAGGGCGAAGGAACAGTATGCTAGCGATTGGTTCAAGTCCAAGGAGGTGGGAGATTTTGAGAAATTGAAGGAGTTAATGTTGGTGGAGGAGTTTAAGAGGTGTGTCCCAGATAAGCTGAAGGTCCACCGCGAAGAGTTAAAACTCGAGACTGTTCAGGAGGTAGCCATTGCTAGTGATGAATATTGCTTGTCTCATAAGAGTGAGTTAGGGGGAGTAACGACAAAGGTGAATTCTGGTTGGGTTAAGATGGGTAGGAATAATAATGCTAATCCTAATAATAATGCTAAGGTGTTTAGTAGACCTTTAGTGGACTTAGTACGTTATGATGGTGAATACTAATTTGATAAGTGTAGTGTTTTGTGTGGTGGTCAAAGCCAGCCATCACAATATATATATATATGCTACCGAAGCTGGTCTAGTGTAGAGTAAACAGAGTAGATTATTAATGATTTTATTTATATTTTATTTGTGCAGTATTTGTTTACAAGAGCACGCTCTCCATTAACTCCAAAATTATGAAGTCCTGCAGCTCTCCTCTTTTTGTACAGTAATTAGGATGTTCTTTAAATGCTGGAAAAGCAAAAAAATAGCAAGATATGTTGCGTGACGTCATCGTACATTTGGTAAATATATACTAAATTAAAAATGGAGTAATTACTTAAAAATGTCATCATTTGTGAAATATTTATTTTATATTAGGTAAATATTTGATATAAAACATATTAGTGTTTTTTTTTTAAAGAAACTACTTTTTGAATGACTAGTTTTCTCAAATGTAGTCATTCTCTTATAAAGTTTCTTTAATAAAAAAGATAAGATATATTGTCAAGTATTACCAAATAAAATATACAATTAACAAATAGTGACACTTTCGAGTAATTGGTCCATTTCTTAATTTATTATATATTTTGAATATATATCAAATCTCCGCTGACATCATGAATTCTCTTTGACCGACTCTGTTGACGTCGGTTTCAGGTTGCTTAGTACCACCTCCACCAACCCCTCCCCCTCCCCCCCTCCTGCAACATTTGCTATTTTTTTTTTTTTTTTTTTTTGCTATCCCAGCAATTAAAGAACCTCCTAATTACTGTATGATAAGAGGAGAGCTGCAGGAATGCATAATTTTGGAGTAAATGGAGAGCGTGCTCTTATAAACAAATATTATTTGTGCATTGAAGAGTAGCCAGCTCTTAAGATGAGTTCTCCTTGTGTAGATGTGC
>NC_090743.1:93296528-93319028 GCF_036898095.1 Palaemon carinicauda | reverse complement strand
GTGCCAGCCGTCTGACGGGCGTTAGTTATACGGGATGATTCGAGAGTGGGTCTGCGGCGTGACGTCATGTCGCATAATGTTAGTCCACAGCGCTTATAACCCGTCAGGAACGCTCGGGAGTATTATTCTCACATATATAAAGCGCTGTTAACGAGTGAGATAGAGGGAGGCCAGAGTGAACACCACTGGTGAGTGGAAGCATTTCAGCTACATATACTGTGACCTTAATTATGTTACTAAACTTGCAACGGTATAATATCTTCAAGTAGATGAGAAAGCTCAAAAAGACATCTGTTTTTACATATCAACATTTTTAAATATAAAACTAAGCAACGTCATCTCCCCCTTACTGCAAAGAAGATTATGAATTCAAGTAAAAACATACTTCTTCGTAAGAGCTATTTCTGTGGATTTTTTATACTGCTGTAATTACTTATGCTAAATCTTATACGCAGTTATATTTTATGTATGCTGGGTACCATTCTCATTTGCAGTTAATGTTTCGCTATCATCTGGTAAAACTTATTGAGTCGATTTGCATAATCTACGTTGTGTACAATAGTTGAATGTAACAGAATATATATATATATATATATATATATATATATATATATATATATATATATATATATATATATATATATATATATATATATATATATATATATATATATATATATATATATATATATATATATATATATATATATAAAGAGACAAAGAACAGACAATCAATGAAGAATGGTGTGATATTAAGAACATATATTAGTCAGTTGGTAGTGAAGTCTTGGAACACGCAGTAACAAGGAGAAAGAAATGATAATCAGATGGTGCTTGGGATACCATAAAAAGGAGACAGAGATAGAAATTGATAGTTGAAAGGTTACGAGGAAGTAACGAAAATTACAAGGTAGAGTATGCTAAGTATTCCAGTATTAACAGTGAGGCCAAAAGAAAAGTCAGGAATGACTGGAGAAAATATTTAGACAGTAAAGCAGATGAGGCTGACAAAGCTATAAATTCAGGAAGTGGCTATGGTGTAAAAAATGCTCATAGAATTATCAATAGAATCTCGACTGGGCAAAGAATAAGAAGCATGTACCATTCAAAAAGAGAGATGGCTCTATTGTAGCAACAGAAGAAGAAGAAACACCACGTTGGATAGAATACTTTAGCGAGGTTATGGATAGGATACATGAAGAAAATAATTTGATCGATAGACCTGAAGTTGATGAAGACCTTGATTTAGCTATGAATGAATTCAGTGTGTTTGAAGTCGAAGATATCCTCAAAAAACCAAATTGATGGAAAGCCCTGGGATACGATGAAATAACTGCTGAGATGATACAGGCCAACAATTAAGTGACTCCCAGACTAACCACAAGATTATTTTGTAGAATGTGGCATGGAGAGGCAAAACCAGATGAATAGGAGTTGGGAATGTTGGCAAAAACCTGACTGATTGCAGTAATTGCAGAGGTATAGCACTTACGTCAGTCGTTATTATAATATATAGTATGCTTGTTTTAAGGAGACTGGAGAGAAAGATTGATGAAAAGGTGACAGAGGAACAAGCGGGATTTAGTAGAGTAGAAGTTGCACTGACAAAATTTTCAATTTGAGACATGTTTATACAACAATGCGTAGAATATAGAAATTCCCCTTTTGATGACATTTGTGGACTATGAAAAAGTCTTTGATTGTGTGCACCGGCCAATTTTGTGGAAAGTTCTGTGGTATAATGGAATTCCCCTTAAATATGTAAATTTGATCAAGTCTGTTCAAGAGCATAAGTGCAAAGTTAATGTTATGAACATTCAGATGGGCTCCACAAGGCACTAGAAGAGTTGGAAGACCAAGGCCTACATGGCTGAGGACTATGAAGCGTGAATTAGGTGATGATGATTGGAAAATTATCAAATTAAAAGCTAAAGATAGAGACGACTGGTCAAATGTAACTAAATCCCCTTAGGTCAATAGGCGTATGAGGAGATGATGATATACATAAGAGGAGAGGTTGATATATATATATATATATATATATATATATATATATATATATATATATATATATATATATATATATATATATATATATATATATATATATCAGCTGATACTACGGCTATTGACACAAATGGATTTATTTGCATTTTATCAGTCGTCTCTATCTTTAGCTTTTAATTTAATTCCCGAATCATCCCCACCTACTTCGCACTTCATAGTCCTGAGCCATGTAGGCCTTGGTCTTCTAACTCTTCTAGTGCCTTATTTCATTTGTGTATTAAGAGGTATATAGCCTGCTCGTAAAGTGAATTCCTCTCACTTAGGTATAAGTATTTGTATATAAGTTACGTAAGATTTTGTCGCGCATGTAATTGTATTTTTCATTCGTCATTATGTGTGAATTTACGTTATCTTTATTACTTAAGTTTTTATTTCACATATTTTATTACGAAGTCTTATTCAGTCTAAGTATGGTGTACGAACAATACGAGATACAAAAACAAGGGCTTGTAATTTTTTTTATGTTTTCATAAGGTATTGAGAGAGAGTTGCCTTACTTGTTCATTGGTATTAGTCTGATTCTTAATAGTTGGCAGCCTTTCACCACTAGGCACTATCCCCAAGTTTCTAGACCCTGACCTAGAAGTATCTAAAATAATTAAGTCGATAAATATACGCTCCCAGGAATGCATAGCAGCAGAAGAGATCTAGCCTATCCCTTTGAAAGACCCAAAGCTCGCCTCTCTTTCACAAGCGCATCGAGTGTGTGCTCTCTCCAAAGGGAATAATTTTTTACCTAACATTTATCAGTGTAGTATGTTCAAACGTTGATAAAGCAATTGAATAATATTTCAAGTTTAATGCATTAATATAAATGTGTGTAATATAAATTTGTGTAACTGGCCCTGTGAGTTTAAGTTAAAACAGTGAAGTGTATTTATTTTGCGTATCTGTTCAATTACCTCATGAGTCAAAATACTTAAGTGTACTAATTTCTCTTATGTAAATTTCATTTAGTATTTACACTTTAGTGTGTTGAGTTGGTAACTATTTTCATTATCTATCAAGATTAAATATCTATGTAAATTTTGATTTCCAGTGAAACTAGTGCTTATATAATTTTTAGAGGGCAATATTTTCGTGGCTTAGTTGAAGGTGTTGTTCAGATTTAATACTTAGTAATTCATTTTGGTAATAATTTTTTGCCATTCATGTTGCAAATTATATATATATATATATATATATATATATATATATATATATATATATATATATATATATATATATATATATATATATATATATATATATATATATATATCTTATAGAGCTCTCTCGTAATCCATGACAAAGAAGGTTGTTTTGAAAAGTTCAAGTTATTAATAACTCAGTTTTTTTTTTTAAGTGTACTGGAGACATTTGGATATACAGTGTTTTTATATATTGCCGTCTGGAGTTGCATAATTTATCAGAGCTCGGATATTATTCAAGTGTAATATATTTATGTTAAAATAAACCGGTGAGTTTGGAAATCAGGAGGTTATGTAATTTGTTATATTTTTGGTGGCCATACCAGGAACAATAATATATATATATATATATATATATATATATATATATATATATATATATATATATATATATATATATATATATATATATATATATATATATATATATATATATATATACTGTATTTATATGTATATTTACATATATTTGTATACACACACACACACACACATATATATATATATATATATATATATATATATATATATATATATATATATATATATATATATATATATATATATATATATATATATATATGTATATATATATATATATATAATTTTATATTGTTACGACTAGTGACTTCTGTAAACTCCCAAGCTCCAAACTCAATGGCTTTATTTTACATAGATCTGATACACATGAGAATACCTCCAAGCTCTGAGAATAATACACAACTCCCAGATATTAATATAAATGAGAATTGAATACCTAATAGGTTTCTTCACTTCACACTCAAAACAAAACTGGGTAATTACTTTACTTCTAATGGGAGCTGTTCTAAAATCAACCTCTTCGTCAAGGGTACGAGCAAGTAACTGAATTAATTATTGGCGATCCCAATAATACAGACTTTAAAAAAATATATGCATTATATAAAAAGTTAACAATTCAAAAGTAATACAAAAATAAATGACTTGAAATTTAAATCTTAACTTCACCTACAATTATGACAAAATGACACTTCAAGAACAGTACAATCACTTGTTTTACTAGAAATTAATATATGAAAATATCTAGTTTTGACAATTAAAGAGAAAAGTTAACGCCATGACGTTATAGAAAATAAACAATAATTACACTTGCATATAATTAACGGTTACTCCTACGACCTTTTGACTCACACAAAGTTACAGTGCAAAAATAAATGCACTTCACTTTTTGACCAAATCACACAGAGCCAGTCACAAATATATATACATATATATATATATATATATATATATATATATATATATATATATATATATATATATATATATATATATATATATATATATAATATAAAAAACTGTACTTTCAAATTTCCTTCACTTCTTTTAAATTAAACCACAAAAATATCACCATTGTTTTGACAGGCACTATTCACGTTTGAGATAAGGCAATTAATGGCTGGATAGATGATGATGAAAAGATTGTCTGACATATGGCTCCGAGAGAATTTCTGGCTGGATCTCTCTCTCCTAAGTCAATCTAGTAACTTCCAGCTAATCCAAACAAGCACGTTCGAAGAGGTCATCAGATTTGCCAATGTTGCTGTAAACTGGCAGTCAGAACTATGGTCCTATTGTCACCTGATGGTGGCAACCGTCTCAGCAAACTCTGCCCACCACCTCTCGTAACATTACAAAAAAGAATAAGTTTAGTTGAGTACCTTCATGCCTCTTCAAATCACGTGGAAACGAAATGATATTCCTAGCGTTTTTCACCTAGTGAGTGTCATACAACATACCTTTTAACAAGTTTACACAAGACTTCGTAACCAAAATAGGTGGAATGAAAATTAATTCTTTAAAATAAAGTAAAATTACTTACATGGAACTGATTAAAACACAAGTAAATGAATGACGACTGTCTTATGTTTTTTAAATACATTTACTTAATCGTACATGAATGGAACCACCTTACGGGGTGACTATACATCTCATAAGTACACAAAGGAAATACAAGAATGAAATAATCCTCTTTCATATTAGAGGAGCTTCGTAAGAAAACTATGTATCTATATATATATATATATATATATATATATATATATATATATATATATATATATATATATATATATATATATATACAATATATATATATATATATATATATATATATATATATATATATATATATATATATATATATATATATATATATATATATATACACACACACATATATATATATATATATATATATATATATATATATATATATATATATATATATATATATATATATATATATATATATATAGATAGATATTTATTTTGGGAAAGATGATATTTCGAAGTTTTTAGATACTTTTATTTAGATATGCATTAGATTTTGTCTCTTGTTAATAGGTGAAATTACTTTTACTAGTTACATTAGAATTTGTTTATCTAAATAGCCACCTGAGAGCAAGTGCTTGGTTATGTGTTCCATTTATTATATCAGATAGATTTTTATACTTAGAGGTAGTAGGTTGGCCAGAGCACCAGTCACCCGTTAAAATACTACCGCTAGAGAGTTATTGGGTCCTTTGACTGACCAGACAGTACTACATTGGACCTCTCTCTCTGGTTACGGCTTATTTTTCATTTGGCTATCATACACAGATTATTCTGGCCTATTCTTTATGGATTCTGTTATGTCTTCTTACACTTGACAACACAGTGATTACCAAATAATTCTTATTCACTCAAGAGGTTAGGTACTGCACTATCATTGTTCATTGGATACTTTCCTCTCGGTATGGGTACAATTGACATTTTTAACTAATGTAAGCTGCTCTTTTAGTAGACTGCCAATCAAAAATTAAAGCATTGTTCTCTAGACTTGGGTACTGCCATACTCTGTACTATGGTCTTACAATGTCTTAGGTAAGATTTTCATCCTTGAGGGTATACTCGGGCACACTTGTATATGATTTTTTTTCTTCCCTTTGTTTTGTTTTTTAAATGTGTTGGGCAGGCTTAATAGAAGGGCCATTAATGCCTGGTGGTTTATCATGAAGTTGTCTTTTCGTTTTGCTTATCTATCTTTCCAAAAACCATCTTTACTGTCCTCCCTTGAGTTGAAGTAACTATCCTGGAAGGTATTTAGCCTTGCATGGTGTATTGACTCCGCCATATTGAAATATTCTTCGACTTTTTATCTATATTCTATGGGTTTTATCAATCCCTTTATTTACATTTGTGTATATATTGTTTTGTCATCATTATTGCTAATTCGGTTTTTAAGTACTATGAGATTTCTTTTTTTTATTGTCATTAATTATTTCCTTCTTGAGACATTCAGTAAAATCCATGACCAGTACGTCCCATAGACTTCGTAAGTGGCATCTACTGTGTTGCAATATTCGTTTTCTGTATACATATATTCAAGACCTTACAGGTGCGTCCTGACAGTATGATATTCTTTTGTGCTCAGAAAATATGATTTTGAACATGCCACACTCATCTGAGCTTCTTAAAACTGGTTATAAGAATCTAATAATTTTGAAATGAGATGCCATTCCTGGGGCCAGGGAATGGGGGTGTATATTAGGACCGAGTACTTTGCTTCTCTTAAGACATACTATTAATGTGAATGCCCTTGAGATTCAGGTAAGAAAGTTTGTGGCCGGTATAACAAGTTTTTTTTGTGTTCAATCTTCCGGAATCCAGAAATGGATGATTCTGTCTTTGATTGTCTTCTTTCCCTTATGGCTGAGATACATGAATGAGACTTTTGGAAAGTGTCTATGGATCAGGCTGTGAGCAAATCATAAGTGAAGCTCCTAACAGGTCTAGTAACTGCTTGGACCTTGTTTACACTGACTACCCTGGTGTTATAACAAGTAAAGTTGGTTCTTCAGTTAGGACAGCTGATTATGTCTTGATTTTATTAGTGGTGGAGATTGAGCAGCCTGCCCTAGATATTTCAGACATATGTAAGATTTAAATGAAATCTCAAGCAGATGTGAATGGCATTTTGAATTATCTTTTTGTCTTGATTTTTTCACGATTGTATAATAGTGATGCAACTGTTGTAGCTTTGGATGAGAATTTAGTGAAAATAAGTGGTAGGCATATCCCTCCTCGTGTGCTAAGGACGGTACCAAATGAAAGACAATACCTGGTTTAATAATGATTGTAGCCGTACTTATTTGGAGAAGCAGGAAGCTTTTCATCTTTGGAAGGGTAACGGATCAGATTTGACTTGGAATAACTATTTTGGCTGATGTGTTTATCAGTAATCAGAGTAATGAGAAGCTTAGTCTAACTCATTCCTGTTTTCCTGAGAGTAAACTAACAAATTTTTACTTTACGATCTCGAGAAATTAAAGCTGTCTTGACGGACCTTCATGCTTATGGAGTTGTACAACCAAATCTATTTTTTTCTTTGTTTTTTTATAAAGACTGGAGAATTCTTAGCTCCAATGATATCTTTTGTTTTGCAAAAGTTAGCGAGAACAGCATCATTTTCACTTGCCAGAGATCCGGTAATGTTAACCTATTATGTAAATGCATTTGTGATAGCTCAAGTCCAGCCTAATTCCCATAACTCCGGTAATATCTAATTTTTTTTTTTTTTTAAATTCTTTTGGCAAAACGTCTAAATAGTTTTGCTCAAGGCAAATAGGAATAATTAAACATGTAAGCCGTTTCCATAATTCAATGTTGTAACGTGATTGTCTTTGCTATTTGGATTCACCTTCTTCCTAATGGATGTAAAATTAAATTACTAAATTTTGATTTTATTTTGATTAATAAGAAAAATCAAGTGTAAATAGCTTCATACTATTTTATTTTTATTTTTTATTTTTTTATTTTTTTGGCTTTATTTTGGGAAAAATTATATTTCTGTTCCCTATGTTTCAATTTGTCTTTCATAAAGGCCTTCTATCATGTGATACCCTTCTTCCAATCTGCAATGCTGTACAGAAATCCCTGAATTGTGTTAGAAAATCTCTACGATTGGCCCAGATTTTATTGATGCCTTTGATCGTGTTTATCATGAAACCTTCATTTTCAAATTCAAACAATTGGGAGTAAATAGGTCTTTTCTCGGCATCATTATTGAACTTTTAAGCAATAGATAGCAGAGAGTTGCTGTTGATGGGCACCATAATGAGTATGGAAATGTGATATCTTGTGTTCCTTGGGGTCCTGTTCTGAGCTCATTACTTTACATATTATATAAATGCGACATATGGTTTGTCCTAGAAAACGAGCTCATTCCATACACAGATAATGCTACTCTCTTTGCATCAATTTCATCCCCTGAATGTAGATCTGTCGTTGCTGAATCCCTTGATCAATATTTATGTTTATTTCTTTATTTTTCTTTCTAAATCTTTCAGAGAGAGAGAGAGAGAGAGAGAGAGAGAGAGAGAGAGAGAGAGAGAGAGAGAGAGAGAGAGAGAGAGAGAGAGAGAGAGAGAGAGAGAGAGTGGTTAATGTGATTATTGGTTCTAGTAAGAAAGACTGTTATGATGATAATGATGATGATTATTATTATTATTAGTATTAGTATTATCATTATTATTATTACTATTACAGGCTAAGCTACAACCCTAATTGGAAAAGCAAGATGCAATAATAACAAAGGGTCCAACAAGGAAAAATAATGAACAATCGAAATAATGTATATTAAGAACATTAACAACATTGATTTACATGATACAGATATAAAGTATAACAATTAAAAAAAAAGTCAGCTAGAGAAATAGGATAGAATAGTGTGCCTGAATGTACCCTCAAGCAAGAAAATTCTAACCCAAGACACGGAAGGCCATGGTAGAGACTAGGGCACTACCAAAGGCTAGAGAACAATACTTTGATATTTGGAGTGTCCTCCTAGAAGAGCTGCTTACCTAAGCTAAAGTGTCTGTTCTACCCACACCAAGTGGAAAGTAGTCAATGAAGAATAAAACTGTAGTAGTTAGCCTCTTCGGCGAAGGAGAACTTTTCGGTAACCTCAGCGTTGTCAGACGTATGAGAACAGTGGAGAATGTGGAAAGAATAGGCCAGTATATTCAGTGTATTTGTAGGCAAAGAAAAAATGAGGCGTAACTAGAAATATGTATCGATTGTAGTAATGTCTGGCCAGTAAAAGGATCCAATAACTCTCTAGCAGTAGTATCACAATGGGTGGCAGGTGTCCTGGCTCACCTACTACGTACAATTAAGGTTGTTTACATTTTTTACTAGAATAGGTTGAGACAGTAGTGAATGTCTTGGGCGAAAGTTTTTATTTAGTGTCAGGCTAAGCATGATTATATTAAGAAAGTCTATACTAGAGAGTTAGGAGAATGTTTGAGAAGATATATGCTATTGATGTAGGGGCTGATATTGAGTGCAGGCGATGTTGATTATGAAAGTGTGAAAAATAGAATAATTGATCAATTAAAACATTATGAAAGAGAGTGTTAGCAAAAACGAGAAATCAATTTTGATGAGGCACAAAGGAATGTGGGTGAAGAGATATAAATATATGTATGTCTGTTAGAAACGTTAGCTAAAAAGAAGTATGGGAACGAAGGCATAAATGAGAATAAGGAAAAAAAGTTAAATTGTTTTGGGTACGGTACTGGAGAATGTGTCTGAGTTTATTAATTAGGAATGGAAGGAGAAAAGGAGGAGGTGGACGAGTTAGAGATTGGCATGGGATGATATTTTTGAGATTATTGAGGATTGTGAGTTGGGTAGGTGTATGAAAAAAAAAAGTAATTCTGTGAGAGTAAGACCTGGAATGGCAGAAAGTGTGCCGGTATTTGGTAGATTTAGAGATGCTGTTATGAGAGGGTCAAACGAGGTGGCTGATAGCGTAGTAGATACAAGTGTTATGGTGCCCATACATAATCGATCTTTTCACATAAAAATAGATTGATCTCAATGTTTATTATTTCAATCATGTACCCTCACACTGGTCAATATTAAGGGTCAAGCTTTAGTTCCTAACTAGGCTTCATACAGTTAACTCGTTTCCTGATGTGAATTCGGCGTGTAATTCAGTTGTACTGATTTTTTTTTTTTTTTTGTAAAAAAAAAAGAAAATATGTTGCCGAATAAAAGATTTATAAGGGGAGGCGTTAATAGAGCCATAGAGATCTGTTAACATACCTGAAATTAAGTGAGCCTAATGATTATAAGACCTTTTTTTTTTTGAGGATGAACAGTGAATATTTTGAGGAGTGGTTGTATATGTTGACTTCTATAATCTCAAATAGAAACAGTTATAAGAAAAGCTATTTCGCAAACTTAAAGGTTATCAATTATCATGTGTTATCTTACTACAGGCGGTAACACTTTTAAAGACTATAAATTTGTGTCTGTCGTGATTTTGCAATCTATCAGCTTCATTATCATTGCAATCTTCTAAGCCATTATGAAATGTCTCATGAATTATAAGTAGGAAAAAAAATTCCTTTCCAATTTTATATGGTTTTGTACATATTTATTTAAAATTAAGAAAGTTCAAAAAGGGTATTTAGTTGCTGGGACCTATCAAATTTTGTCATATATAAAAAATTTTGACAAAGCAAAAATATATTTTTGGGTGAGAGAGCCATGTCGTCCTGATGGAAGTTCCTCTAGGCCCCTTTAACTTGGTATATTTCTGTGAGTGATATACCAGAAAATTTTCCTTTAGAGGTATAACAGAGTTCTAACCTCCAGAGTGAAAATCCCGAGGGATTTTGTGTATATACTAAGCACGTGTTTTAAACAATCACTAGTTATCCTTCCCCGAATAGAGTTAACCTTGTCTCGAAGGTTATGGGATAGCATGGAATACGTGGGCGAGGGACCCGTTACAACTCCTGATATCAATGTGCTACAACTAACATGTTTCCTGTAAAACTGTTCCAGGAGCAGCCATAAGCAAGACCTCACATTAACACATTTAGAATAGCGAGGGGATGGAAGTAACGAGCACGCCATCAGGACGACATGGCTATCTAACCCAAAAAATAGATTTTTCCTCTGTCAAAATCCGTTGTTTGGTCTTGAGTCAAGTCATCCTGATGGAAGTTTATCAGATAATCATTATTATCAGTTGTGGCCAGGAGAGCTTTAACCCTTTACCTCTCAAAGGCATAACCATAATACCTTTAGCATTGGCAACTAAGGTACCAAGCTATGAGCGCAAGCAATATGTTTGCAAAATAAGTAGGAGCAAAGGAGTTCAATAGTACAGTCCCAATCACTGTGAATAAGATCTTTGTCTGCAGTAAACGAACAGACCGAAGTCCATAATAGGAGGGTTAAAAATATGAAGTACACTGCTTTTATTTTGAACAGTAGGGTCAATGAAAGGAAAAGCAAAAATAACTGTAATCTTTTATGGTTTCCAAAGATTTATAAATGTAACAGTAATCAACGCTACATTATAAACAGTGGATATGTATCAGACCCAAAAACTATGTATCAAAGTAGTAAATAGTAACACTCATAACATGAAAGAAAAATATCACCTCTGACTTTTTACAATTATTAAATAGTATATTGAAAAGAAGAATATTAGTCCCCTTACACCATGTAGACTGAGAAGTCCCAAGTATACAGTCCGTAACAGTCCATGTACAACACTTAAGAAGCTGGTTTATCACACAACCAGTGGGCACCACTAAATGTTTAATCTCTCCCCGCTGACATAAGCAATGTTTGAAGAACACTCTTGAAGATTTCCATCCAGTGTAAGCCTGTAAACCTACAATGGACATAAATTGGGAAAAAAAAAATTAAAGAAAGAGGCAACTCTCCTTGGGTCATAACCCGATGGTATACTATCAGGATCAGCTGGGACGTGGAAATATGAGGAGTGGCAATGTGATGTCTGCAATGAGAAACTTCCAATTGTACTTGGCACTTCCAAACAATAATGTGAGGTTTTTGTGACCAGAGGTGGATATCGTAGATCCATTGGTACTTATCAGGTGGATGTGGCACACCTAGACAGACTACATCATGTCCTAGATAGTGGCCTTGGCAGAAGAGAACAGCAAGCACCCGTGTCTACCAAAAATTGCATGCTCGTATCTGCATCATAAAAAAAGAAAAAGATTAATGACAGGGGAGGCCACCACTGCAAATGATGGCCTACTTACACGTTTTCGGCCACTGACAACTATTCGCATATTTTTTTACGGCAGCACAGATTCTGGGGTGGTAGTAGGATAACTACAGCCGATGGACGTCAGTAAGTGGTTGTAGAGGTCGTTGGGTGAGGCAAGAGTGAGTAGTGGGTTGTGGGAGGCAATTGCCACCGCTCCGGCACATTATGGGGTAGACATCTGTATCCTTCCGCATTTACGTCAGCTTCCATTGATGTTGAATAGTTATCCTATCTGCCAGGATTGGCATCAATGTTGGAGGTCTTGAAGGTGGTGAAGTGGCTTTCCATAAGAGCATTGTCTTTGGTCATCAGGTCCTTCATGGGCTGATTATGGACACTGGGAATGGCAGTGCTTACAGGTTCGGGCAAGAGTCGTATCCAATGGGCACAAAGTAAGTTCACTTGACGAGAAGAGCCGTCTGCAGCAGGCTACAGGCAAACGATACTGGTCATTTCCTTAGGGGCAAGCGAAGCCTTCTGGTTTCCCAGCAGTTGTTGAGAGAGCTGAAAAAGACTGGCTATACAGGTGGCTGGTGATGGCGAGTACTACTCCGTCAGGTACGTTTTGAGGGCGTCGTATACTATTGGGGTGTAACCTTGCTTACAAAGCCAATCGGAGATTTCTGGAAAGTATCCTGAGGGATCTCTGTGAGACCATAGTCTTTTATGCCTTAGCAAGTCCTGCCCTTGATGAGCAATTGGACCTTTATATGTTGAAACCAGGCAAATTTTCCTGTCCTGGCAAAGGGCAGTAGTTTCATGGGATTAGCATTGATAGAGTCAGGCGGAGTGCAGCATTATCAAACAATAAGCCACACCAGTGACGGGGGAGGTGGGAGGGGGCTGGTCACTCTGATGGTCACTAATGCTAGAGTAAGCCTTGAGGTTATAACTGAGAGGCGAGGTAAATGTAACTAACTTTATTTCAACAGACAGTTAGCTTATATACAAGAGTTTAAGAGCAAGAAGGTCACGAATATTCAAACAAAACTATTCATGTAAACACAAATTTAACTAAGTTCTGTTAAGAGTGAGGTGTAGAGTGAGATATAGAATAAAATAGAAAATACTGTTACAGTGCACGAGCATGTGTGAAACTTGTGCAGCCCAAAGATCTCCCAATATGCGAGTCAACAGACCTACTAATCGTAGTTCTTTTTTCAATAAGAGATCAGCTTTTCACGTCCAAGGTAGCATTACCAGTATCTCCTGTGATGCAAGGAAAGATGATTAGCTTGATCTAAAACCACACCCATCATGTAGATGGAAGGTCCAACATGCAAACAGATTATCAGTTATTAATGACTGGAAAATAATCAGACAAATGAAAAATCACAGAATACTTGAGGGAAATCAGGTGGACTGACTAAACAAATAGATATAGGATCGGTAATAAAGTAAATACTCCATCCATGCATAATGTACGGACAATGTAAATGCTGGAACCCACACTAACACATTGATACATATGTTTAGATATGCGCATTTAGAGAGTGCTCAGAATTTGTGGGGGCTGGAACTTTACTGGACAGATCCTAAGGCCTTTCCCACCCTATGCGGTTTTTTTTTTTTTTTTTTTTTTTTTTTTTTTTGCACACGAGTTGGTCTCCGCACCGCGGTTATAACAAAAGAAAACCGCCGATATTGCGGTCACCGCATGCAAATGATAGAGAAAATTGCTGATTTTTCATGAGTGAAGAGGGAGCTTTGAGTTGACAATATTCTGAAATATGAATGTTTGAATTCTGAATTTTAAAAGTGAATGTAATTATAGCTATTTATTGCGTAATAGCTGTGGAATTTGCCGGAATTGGTATTCAAAGAACGTTTCTAAATTAAAAAAAATTAATAAAGTTAGCAAATTCATTATATTCTTTATCACACAGACTCTTAAAATCCCCCCTTAATCAACAACAAACTGACTTCCAAGCTGATGTAACAGAACTCCGACATTTGTTTTCTTTTTAACTTCAGTCCCATACCATTGGTTCGGTTTCACTAAAGAAACAAGTAATTCAATATTGATATTCTGTTCCATATATGTGTATTTATCAATGAGAAGAAATTCGTGGCCCTTCTACTGCCCGCGGAACAAAAAGCGGAAAATATCGTGACGACTCGTATTAACCATACTGTATTAGCCAACTGTCACCATCAGGATCCGAGCTAGGCAAGTGGGGCACTGTTCATGCAAGGTGGTGCCGTAGCCAATTAATTTCCGTTCTGCTCTAGTGTGAAAGGGTCCATATTATCTATCATCCGACTGACAAATGCGGATCCGCTCCGCTTGTGACAGTAGATAAAAAAGGCAGTGTGAAAGAAGAGAGAGAGAGAGAGAGAGAGAGAGAGAGAGAGAGAGAGAGAGAGAGAGAGAGAGAGAGAGAGAGAGAGGGGGGTTTAAGCAATTCTTTTGATGTAAGCATCTCATTTTTACGTGTTCTATATGTGTTGAAAATAAGTTGATCATCATAGGAAATTAAAAAAATTATCCGATAGAGATATTACACCTAAAAATAACACAAGGGAAGAGGATCCAGTTATTACGAATCATTGTATTTTGGACGGAATCCTCAGAGTTCTGATGTAGTTTTTATTCCAAAAGAAACAAAACTAGAGAAACGTATAATGGTAGCAATGGAATTTACTGCATGACACTTGCAGTAAAAGTTCGTCTGTTAATGAAGTGAGAGTTGAGGACGGTTCAAGGGATCGTGGAAGCTGTTGGGGGAGGATTGAGTGGGTGCAACGTTGCACAATGGTCGGGCGGTTTCCAGAGCTCATAACCAAGCAAGTTTAGAATCGACGTTAATTCGCACAGAGCCTTTAAATACGCAGCCACGAGACTATATAATAAGCTCCCACGAAACATCCGAATGATTGAAGACATTAAGGCTTTCAAGAGGAAACTGAAGACTTTCTCATTTCAACAGTTATACAACAGTGACAATTCAACAGTAAATGATCAATACGCGATATGAAACGTTAAATACTCTGAACGAACAAGGTAAAACGACAGTGGAAATCCTGTAGAAAGTGGGGTTCCCCTGTTGTATGAAACCGGAAAAGCAACCGTCAAAGCCTAAGTCAAAGCCTAAGTCAACTCTAACAATTCGAAGTCGTACCTGTTAGTAAAAGCGTTTTTTATACCTATAATGAACATGAAAAATCCCTTCAGGTCACATCGTGCAAAGTTAGCGCTCCGAGTCCTGATAAAAAAAAGGGTAGTGACTTTTTATTTGTTCAAGGATGGATTCATCATTATATTTTCAAACATTTTTTTTTTCAGAATAATTGGTTTAATGGTGGTTAAAATGCCTTTATCACCATTTCTTGAAGCCCCCCCCCCCCTTCTCTCTCTCTCTCTCTCTCTCTCTCTCTCTCTCTCTCTCTCTCTCTCTCTCTCTCTCTCTCTCTCTCTCTCAAAAGCTATATTATATTTGGATGAGGGAAAAACATGGACTTTAGAGACTTATAAAATCTATTCTTAAGTGCTCTGTTTATTTGTTTAGAATATTTCACACAATTTTCGTTGTTTTTCAATTACAAATGGATGTTAGTTACCTGGATTATAAATAAAACTTATTAGAAATACATTTTTTTGAATAGTAATAAGTCCATCTTATTTCAACTCAAATGTCAAGGAAAATAATAATTCCCGTACGATAAAAGTCTTTGAAAACGATCGTTGATTCCTATCATTCTTAGTACGATTGTTTGCATCAGACACGAATATATTTGTTGTTGATAAAAAAATAAATGAAATCTATTAACAAATAAGATTTTCTTATGGTTATAAACTTCCCACATTTATTATAATAATTTCCTAATAATTATTGTCCAATTTTGATTGACATTATTTCCATTGTTAATTTTTCTATGAATATTTTTACGTAAACAAACTACATTAAAGAACACACGACAATGACATTTATATACGGTTACTAATCCATCATGTGTAAATAAGCGAATTTCAAAAAAAAGGGATAAACCAGATAATTATCAAAGGAATAACTATACATATTTTTTTCAAGCATCAATCAACAGTTCATCGTCAATCAACAGTTCCGTTAGAATTCAAGTCCTTCTTCCTAGCTAAACATCTTAACATAACGATAAATTTGATTCGGTGCTCTGCATAGGACGCAAACGTACTGAATCTAATGCTGAGGACATTGAAGAGTCACAATTCCATCCATAGACACTCATGCAACTGGTAATATCAGGATTACAGAGATGTTTGACAATCCAGGTGATGAAGTTTTGTTCTCAGAATCAATGAATTACGATGACAAAACAGAAATAGATTGAAATAAATTGTGATAATAACCAGTTAGTTTAACCTGGTAAGAGTATTCTAGCTTGAAGTTGATACATTCATATATATATATATATATATATATATATATATATATATATATATATATATATATATATATATATATATATATATATATATATATATATATATATATATATACATAGCTGCAATGAATTTAATTCAAATATTTAGATGAGAAATAAAATATTACCACATTACTAGTCTTTTGAATGTTTCGCATTTATAGAAAGCTTTTAAGATTAACTTTATATAAAATACCTGATTGACATTCATCCTCATTTAGCTCCGATTACTATATATTACATTTAAAGGAACATTTCGCATTACATGGTTTAACGTAATACGAGGTTCGGTGACTATTTTTATGGTGTAATAATGTGAGAAATTATTGTTCATGTTGTTATAAAGGAAAAGTATGTATAGAATAAAATAACACTGAGTTAATTCCTTTAAATATAATAAAACTTGCGTCAGTGTAACAATGGTGCAATGAGGTGAATAATATTGAGTTGCTCAATAAATATTTTCATCACATATTAAACCTGAATAAAAATACATATTTAGAGAGTTCCTATCAAGGAAAGTAGATGAACAGAAATTTCACAAGTCCGTATATAAAATGAGGTCTCATGATCTATCTTTTGTACATTACTGACCAGAGATAACTGTTTTCTGTCACATTCCAAGCTATTAAACTTTTATCATTTGGGTTTTCCGTCGCAAATATATGAACTACGATCCCTATAGGAAAGAACCGTAAATTTCAATCTAAATGGTTAATACAGAATTACCGTTCCGCTCATGTCATCGACCCATCCTATGAATGATAATAGCTGCTATAAATTTTCATCGTTTGGATTGTATGATATCTTTCAGAGGCGTAGGATTAGGGGGAGCTGGGGGCTGGTTGTTATAGCATCCCCTCCCCACTTTTTTGCCGAAAATTTACCTTCATATTATTTACCTCAGAAAAGGGTAAAAGGTATAAAAAAGTATAAATTTAGTAATTCATTTATCATGGGAATTATCATTAACAGCAATTACTAAAATAAAAGATTGTTGTTAAAAAGCATACATGCATTTTCATTTTAACACTGCTCCACACGAGTGGTTTGGAAGTGAATGTATATCAATGAAGCCCTTCACACGCTGTGGAAAATATCCGTGTTGCTTTATACCACAGACGGTAGTGATCTGCCAACCGCATGCGCTGCTAACCATGAGTCAGATTGCTTAGGAAGTTTACGGCGCCCTTCAGAGGAGAGGTTTTCCCCCGTGCGGTAGCGGTGGATCAGCTGTTGCAGAGGGTAGGTGGTCCTCTTCTGGTGCTATTTTCAGTGAGTAATATGAATTGTATTATTATTATTATCATTATTATTATTATTATTATTATTAGTAGTAGTAGTAGTAGTAGTAGTAATAGTTGAATTCTGGACGGATATTGTTTATGAGATTGGCATTGACCCTCGTAGATGGCACGAAGTTCCCTGTAATGTTGCTACATTTAACATTATATTCAAGAATGCTACATAATAGCTGTGTCTTTTTTCCATTGTAAATATTACCATGGGATTAGACAGGTACCGAGAAACTACGTTCCCCAGCAGTCCCTGAAATTTTCATTTGGTTATGTAAATAATTCTAGGAACAATTTACTCCACCCCCAAAAATAACCATTCAACCCATACCGAAATAAACGTTTTCTGTGTCTTTTCTATGAAAGATATCAACATGAATATTAGTAAGGACAAAGTAAATATCCATCCCATCAATTACTAAAAATTTCATACAGATATGTGAAGTGTTGTACGAGTAATTTGTAGCACCACCCCAAATCAGCCACTCGTGGATATCGAAAAATGGCTACTGTGACTTTTCTATGGAAATTATCAATACAAAAATTAATATGAACGTAGTTTGTAACTTCGTACAACACACAATAAACAATGTGAAAATCATTTGGATATTTGTAAAACTCTAGGAGTAGTTTGCTCCTCCTCATTGATTTTTTTCAGCTAAGAACCGTCACTTACGAACAGAAGTGACAGAGAGGGCATGCCTATAGCAGGTATGAACATGGAAATTGGCATAAACAAAGCTTATATATATACATATATATATATATATATATATATATATATATATATATATATATATATATATATATATATATATATATTTGTGTCCGTTTTATATGGAAATATTTTTAATTTTATTATGGTATTGGTATAATAGACATACTTTTACAAATCATATATTTACAAAAAAAAAAAAAAAAAAAAAAAAAAATAAATAAATAAATAAATAAATAAATAAATTCTGCACGTAAAATATTTCTGATGCAAAATTTCTTCTAAATAAGGTTTTTATCCTACTTTAAAATGACTATTCACTTTCCATCACACGATTAATCAAATTCTTTTTATTTAATACCAATAGAAAAAAATGTTTTTAAACATTCATCAATAGCAATGGCTTAGATTCAGCTTAATTCATAAATAAAAAATTAATAGATTTGATATAGTAATCACAATTTTCTTTCTTTATTGTCATACAAGTAGATTCTTAAACTGCAAGTATAATAAAAAACAATGCTCTTAAATCTATGTTTCTTAGTGCTAATACATATAGAGATATCCCATCCTGAGTTTAATTTGCATAAAAAATAAATACGTCACATCCAACAAACATTATATGTATATGTATATATATATATATATATATATATATATATATATATATATATATATATATATATATATATATATATATATATATATATATACATAGATATGTATATATATATATATATATATTATATATATATATATATATATATATATATATATATATATATATATATATATATATAGAGAGAGAGAGAGAGAGAGAGAGAGAGAGAGAGAGAGAGAGAGAGAGAGAGAGAGAGAGAGAGAGAGAAAAGTCTTCCATAAAACCTCCTCAGCAGGGTCAGCAGTGTACTTGCAGGATTGATCAGAAGATTGGGTATCGTTGCTTGGCATGTTCGACGCTGACGGTCTTGTGGTGTTGCTATCATTTGAAAAATATAAGGAATTGAAAAACCATAACTTTCGTGTATACATATAGGTGACCATCTGTTCCCCTTCCAGACTTGTATTACCTTTTCATTCGGCTGATTTTCCTACGGTGCTGGTTTCCGATATTGGCTATTTTTTTTTCACACAACTTATCAAAACTTTCAAGCTTTTACTGGGAATCTTATTAGTTCTGCCCTTGAGGGCTGCAGCACGTTGATTTCTATTTCTATGGGAAACACATTATTTTCAGCAGACACGTGTTCGTACAATGATTTAATTAATTCAATAATTCTATGCCGAGACCAATATGTTTTTGAATTTGAGATGCACAGTAATTTATTAGAGAAAATAAAATAACCTTCATAATTCAGTCACTATAGAACCATAATGAACACTGATTGGGTGTCTGGCAGCTTGTTCGTTTTATATTCGAAGTCAGAACAAGGGCTTTGTCTGTGCCCACTTTACCAGCAAACACGGACACTTCTTGGTTTTGTCCGCTTAAACTCCCCTTTTACAGGCAAGGTATTTGAGTCTCTAGACAAACTTCGACCTTTCCTAAAATACTTTCTCATGATAAAGAACATTCAATTAAAATACTATACAGAAAATGAGTTAATGTGGCGTTGCTTCACCAAGTCCAGATACATTTGATTCTTTCTTTTTTTTACCCCTATTCAAGACACTTTTCATTACCAAATACCCAGTAACATCTAAGTAAGATTAATGTGAATGAATAATTATGATGAAAAATTCTATGAAGACCCATAAATAAAAACTTTGGTTCATATTTCAGGCAAATAAGTGTGGCTGAGTAAAGTAAATGAAGAGAAAGCAAACGAATAAATCAAATGATAGGAGAGTATGGAAGTTTATCCTTTTAATTCAGATCATTGAAAAGTAGAGAAATAGTTTATAACAATGAAAACTGGACCGAAATAAATACATTTTGCGTTTGAGTAATTAAAGAAATTTATTCGTTTTGGAAGGAGAATATAGAGATGACCATCATCCTAAAAGCAATATATCCAGTACACGAACTCTTCGAAATCCAATTAACCCAAGTACAAGGACTGCGGATCTAAGTAGTTAACTGTCTTATGCAAGAGTAATAAAGTCATTTCAGATGGGCTCGTATTAGTCAATTTCATTGTCATTTGACCGGACCATGAAGAGATATTGGAAATAGGATGTCGATGTCATTATGACGAGGTCCAATTTATTACAAGACTCCGGTGAAGATCTAAAAATAACTCTCCAGTGGCAAAAAAGGAGCATTAGATGGGTAATGTTCTCTATGCTCCATTGGTCATTCTTTATCTACAGAAAGATATAAACCAATATTTAATAATAACAGACCTGCATTTAAGGTCTAAAAGGAAGTCTCCGTGCCAAAGGGAAGATTGGGATGGGTGATGTTCTGTAAGCTCCATTGGCCATTCCTTATCTACAGGAATAATAGAAGATCTAAAAGTTACTCTTCAGTGCCAAAAAAAAAAAAAAAACGAAGGTTGGGGTAGTTGATATTTTGAAAGGTCCACTGGCCACTCTTTATCTACAGATAGATATAAACAAATATCGAGTAATAGATGACCTCCAGTGAAAGGCTAAAAGTAACTCCACGGTGTTAAAAAGGAGGATTGGAATGGTTGACGTTCTGAAAGCTCCAGCGGCGACTCTTTATCTACAGGCAGGTATAAATCAATATCGAAAAATAGCACACCTCTAGTGAAGGTCTGAATGTAACTCTTCAGTGCCAAAAGGAGGATTCTGAAGTCTTGTTCTGTAAGCTCCATTGGCTATTCTTTATCCACAGAAAGATATAAATCAGTATCAAATAATAGAAGACCTCTGGTGAAGGTCTAAAAATTACTCTCAAGTGCTAAAAAGGAGGATTGGGATGGGTGACGTTCTGTAAGCTTCATTGGTCATTCTTTATCCACAGAAAGATATAAACCAATATTGAATAATAGAAGGCCTACGGTTAATATCTAAAAATAACCCTTTACTGCCAAAATGAAGGATTGGGATTGATGACGTTCTGAAAGCTCCATTGGTTATTCTTGATCTAAAAAATGATATAAACCAATATAGAAAAAATTGAAGACCTTCAGTGAACGTCAGAAAGTAACTCACCAGCGCCAAAATAGAGGATTGTTATGGGTGATATTTTGAAAGCTATACTGGCCATTCTTTATCTACAGAGAGATATAACCCAATAACGAATAAAGGAAGAGTAACGGGGAAGGTCTAAAAGTAACTCTCCAATTCCAAAAAGGAGGATTGGGATGTGCTATGTTATGAAAACTCATTGGCTATTCTGTTACCTGTATGGTGTATAAGAAGGTAATATCTTTAATTGACTTATTTTTTAATAAAAAAAATAGGAATTTATGTGAAAGAAAATTCTTAAAAGATTCAGAACCTCCAAACATTTTACCTTTGAAGCCTTGAAGTAAGGATCCCACGTCAGCCTGCACTCAGTTATCACACACAAAAATCTGTCTCCATCTACATATGGGATTCGTTGTCCTTTGGTGTACTTATTTATGTCTGAATGTACTCCGCGATTATACAAGCAATGACCAACAGTTTTTACTGTTGAAAAAATTAATCTCAATTGGGGTTACACTCAACATGCTAAAAAGGAAATTTATAAGATTCGTCAGTTTTTGTTGTAGAATATGACAATCTTTGTCCTTTAATTCTTCTCTCTATTAT
>NC_090743.1:93281528-93289028 GCF_036898095.1 Palaemon carinicauda | reverse complement strand
TTAAATCTAACACACATTATTTGAAGTATTCATAATTTCTACTGCCACGTACGCAGTCCCAACGCAGCCATCCTCACCATCTGTGTTTCCAATTAAATTCACTTACTGGCTGCAATCGCAAGAGCCCGTGTCTTGTATAAGGCAAGGCATTCTTTACTGAACTGAACTGAACTACCATCCTTGCGTAATTGTGATCGAATTTATGTTTGGCTAATACTGAAATCTGTATTTATCAAATGCCTTGAAATATTAAAGACAAAATACCAGGAAAAATGAAATCGTTATGAAGAGCCTTTCTAATACTATTTACTAAGTAGGACAAGCACTAGTAAAAGGAAAATTACGGAATATATGTAAGGTTCTTGAGGATACATGACCTTGACGCATCTGTCTCTCATTTTGATTATACTTTGTTGCTTTTTCCTTGAGCCTGAAGCAAAATTTTTAGAATATATATTTTGTGTATGTATATATATTATATATATATATATATATATATATATATATATATATATATATATATATATATATATATATATATATTTATATATATATATATATATATATATATATTATATATATATATATATATATATATATATGCTAATTAGTATATAAAAATGAGCAATTTGTGAAACTATATTCTTTATTAGAAGATAATACCAAAATCCAGAGAATATTTCTCGTGAATAAATAATTAAGTAATTATTGGCTTTCCATTTGGTTGTACCTTATACTCATTGACCCTTTTAATCTCGTACCATGAATTTTATTTAATTTTCAAATATTGCATAGGAATATATATACATATACACACACACACACACACACACATATATATATATATATAATATATATATATATATATATATATATATATATATATATATATATATAATATATATATATATATATATATATATATATGTATGTATATATATGGTAAATAAATATATAGTTTCACTGTATATAAAACTGATTTACTTGTTTTTTGCATTCTCGACAAACGTTGAATGTATATATATACAGTATATATATATATATATATATATATATATATATATATATATATATATATATATATATATATATATATATATATATATATATATGTTTATATATACATATACATATATATATATATATATATATATTATATATATAATATATATATATATGTATATATATATATATATATATATATATATATATATATATATATATATATATGTATATATAATGTATGTGTATATATATACGTATATATATATATATATATATATATATATATATATATATATAATATATATATATATATATATATATATACATACATTCAAAGTTTGATTAATTAACATATTGGGAGCAATTTGTTTTTGTGGGGGCTATCTTTATTTTGTATGATGCTGCATATAATTTATGTTATTTTAATTTCAATTGTTTTGGGTTTTTAAACCTGAAGCTCGACAATATAAATATTAGAGATAAGTAAGTGGTGTCAGTACTATTATTTTATAGGAATTCATACTTGTATTAATAGTTCAGTAATAACCCTTAGCAAATGCAGATATATCACTATTGATGATGTTAACAATAATAATATTGATTATAATAATAATTAGGAAAAACTATCTTCTCTTTTCTTACCACTAATTATTCATCTAAATGAATTTGTTATGGTCGTCGTTCTATATATTTTCTATGAATTATAAGAAAATGAACCTTTTTCACTTAAATCTCACCGCAAAAAAAAAAAAAAAAAAAAAAAAAAAAAACATTTACATATATTCCAACGTCCAACCTTCAATGAGTTCGCATATCAACGCCTAAGTACATCGATGAAAACAAGTTTGGAGACAATACTTGGAGGCTCACAAATTAATCAAATTTTCTTTGCAAATACGATTATCGATCAAATTAATTCAGTTGCTGATATCTAGATTGCCTACTTATCTCTCTGAAAACCTATATCAGGACATCAACTTGCAGATAAATTTTCGTGCTACGTATTCCTTGAACAAATAGACCAATGCAAAAACTGAACAAAGAAATAAAACATTAATGACCACACCCTCCTTGACGAAGGTAATAACCCTAAATACCTCCATCTTTTCCCGCTCACAAAAGAAAAGGCTCCACCGTTAATGCTTTCATATTTCTCCAAAAGAAGTTCTTTTAAAGGGGTAATCTAGTCTGACAATGATGATTTCCTAATGATATTTCTCTTGGAGACTTTTCATTGCTTATCTCCAACGGTAAGAGTTTATGTTTAATAGACCGTGTTTTATGTTACTTATCTCTAAGGAGATCAAGTTACGTAAAATGCATGGATGTTTTTTTCATTATATGTATGTTTCTTTGCTGCTATCGTAATTTTTCCTTTCATGTATTCAAATTACAAATATAGTTTCCTTAATCTTTCTTTATTTTAGCTATTTCATCATTTATATATGATTTATTCTATATTTTATCATTAAATAACCTTATTTTTTAATTTTCTATGGAAATTCCACTGCCTGAAAGTTACTTTACTTTAAGAGCTGCTTATCTGGTGCTGTACATCAGGGGAACTCTACTCTCTACAGGACTCCACGGTTGTTTTATGACGTTCATTCTGGAGCATTTAACATTTCACAATACTTATTGGTCGCTTACTGTTCGATTATCAGTGCCAAAACACTCACAAAATTAGGTCTTCAATTCCCACTTAAAAGCCTTCAATTATTCGGATGTCGTGGGAGTTTGTTGTAAAGTCTCGGGTCCGCATATTTTATGGCTAGAAGGCCTAGAGTAGATATGGTTCTGGGTTCTGATAGTTTGGAACCATCTGTAACTATTCTCGTGTTAGGACGATTTTGTTGGTTGCACAATATGTAGCAATTTTATTAGATATTTTGGACGGCCGGTTCCGATAACTTGGTGGGTTATTGTACGCTGTAATCGGCAGCTAATGTAGATCAATTAGTATAGGGGTGATCGTTTCTCTAGGTGGGACACCTTTTATCAGTCTTGCTCCTCTGTTTATTATGTTATATAATTTCCTAAGTTGTACTTTTGGTAAATTGTAATAGATGGAGCTGCAGTAGTCAGTCCTGGTAATAACAGAGTTTATCACAAGTTTTTAGAATTTCCATTCAGGTAATTAAAAAAAAAAAGAAAAAAAGGAAAAAAAAATATTTCTTTGATAATAACCAGTAGTTTTTACTACATTATTTATATGGACATTGAGAGACAAAGTGTCAGTCAAGAAATACGCCTAGATTACGAACTTTACTAGATATCGGTACTGAGTCATTATTTATGTTAATTTGAATATCACCCAAACTTCTCACAGTGTTTCTCTTGACACTTATCAAGAATTCGGTTTGGAGTTACAGTAGTGCCATCTATATAATTTACGGAAAAGTAAAATTGTGTCATCCGCAAATAGTTTGAACTTCACACCATGCCTTTGTAGTATTTTCGATAGACCATTAGTATAGATGCAGAATAAGATTGGGCCCAGTATACTCCCCTGTGGTACCACTCTGTTTAAAGGCTCTTATGGTGAATAAGAGTTTCCAATTTGTACGGAGTAATTTTTACCAACCAAGTAGTCTTGCAGGCATTCGAAAGCTTGATCATCAACACCGATGGACCTAGGATCATTTAGTAGTAGTTCATGTACAACTGTATCAAAAGTCGCATTAAGATAAAGTAATACTCAAATACCACATTTATTTTCATCTATCATTTCCAGCATACCATTTACAACAGACCAGATGGCTGTCTCCGTAGAGTATAGATATCTGTAAGCAGATTGGTAGTCAGGAAAAGGTTCGATTGCTTCTAAGTGACTGACTAGTTGTTCATGAATTACGTATTCAAACACTTTTGAAACAAAGGATAGATTCAAAATAGGTCTATATGAGCTTAATTCCTTGTAGCCCAGAGCACTTTACAGAACTGGTGTTACTATAGCCATTTTCTCAGGTTTGGGAAACTTATATTCATCATTGCTTGCATTTGCTATTCTAATAATTATTTCGGCTACACTAAAAAAGTTTTCCTCATGAGATTAACAAAAAAAAAATTACCATACAAACATTCTATTATGTATTACTGTAATAATATACTGTATTACCTCAAATGTTACATGTATTGAGCGCAACATTGCATCATATTGCATTGATAAAACATGTTTAAGCATTGTTCATAACTGAAATAATGTATTTTGATATTAGGATTCAAACAATTATTATTTATCTCAAAGGTAGGATTTAAGTCTTTTGAGAGGGATAGTCTATGTTTACTTTTATGTTTTGGATTGTGAGATTGTTTACGAGACGCTCGACGCTCAGTTGAAAGCCCAGAGCCACAGAGTAATGAAATGTATTCTATCAATACCAACGTATCATTAAATCCCACCGAGAAAAACTGGTGACATCGGAAGGGATAAAGAACCTCATTAATTCACGGATTTTGATATCACTCCAGGTATGTGGTATTATGAAATCACCAGACAATATTCAACCAACATATCACATTCTATGATGATGTAGTTATGAACGATAAATAAAAAGCTTCTTTTTACATTGTGTACAAGAACAAACAAAAACGAACCTTTGATATCAAATACAGCATATTATAAGTTGTAGAGAATCAGTTATTATTATTATTATTATTATTATTATTATTATTATTATTATTATTATTATTATTATTATTATTAGCTAAGCTACAGCCCCATTTGGAAAAGCTAATGCTATAAGCCCAATAGCTCCAACAGGGAAAAATAGCCCTGCCAGGAAAGGGAATAAGGAAATAAATAAGTGATATGAGAAGTTATGAACAGTTCAAATAAAATATTTTAAAAGCAATAACAACATCAAAATAGATAGTTGATATATAAACTATAAAAAGACTTATGTCAGCCTGTTCATCATAAAAACATTTGCTGTAACTTTGAACTATTGAAGTTCATCTGATTCAACTACCCAATTAAGAAGATCATTCCAAAACTATGTCACACTTTGAATATAACTTCTAAAATACTGTGCAGTATTGAACCTCATGATGAAAAAGGCCTGGCTATTAGAATTATTCCACCATAGTATTTATTTTTCCTTCTTTTTATAATTTCCCAATGAAATCCATTTCAGTTATCGAAAAACTTTAATAATTAGGTTAAAATTTAAATTACATTAGCTCCTGTAGTGTATTCATTTGTTCAACTATAATAATTTCTAGAGAGTAAAAGCAGAACTAATGAGGATAATTTTTAAAGGATTTCAGTTAACTAATTAGAGTATAACTATTGTTTCTCAACAATATAAACTATAATATTTGATAACTCTATATCTCTTCCGAAACTCGAAATTAGTGTTGTTATCCCAGATTAATGTCAGTACTGATCCCGAACCACAGTCGATACAACCCATCAACCAGAGTTCACCCAGCTATGGAAGGGGAAATGACTTTCCCTAATGGTTAATATCTAGATCAAGAATAAGTAATTTAATAGACGGTAAGTTCCTGTCCAACAAATTAAGATTAGATTCAGCAGTTGAAGACAAGACAGGCAAAAAATACTCAATATAAGATAGAATGAAAGAATCAAAATACTGAGTCAGAATATATATATATATATATATATATATATATATATATATATATATATATATATATATATATATATATATATATATATATATATATATATATTTATGTATACATATATATATATATATATATATATATATATATATATATATATATATATATATATATATATATGTGTGTATATATATATGAATATATATATATATATATATATATATATATATATATATATATATACATACATATATATATGTATATATATATATATATATATATATATATATATATATATATATATATATATATGTATATATAAATATATATATATATATATATATATTATATATATATATATATATATAAATATATATGTATATATATATATATATATATATTTATATTTATATATATAAATATATATAATATATATATATATATATATATATATATATATATATATATATATATATATATATATATATATATATATAGATATATATATATATATATATATATATATATATATATATATATATATATATATATATATATATCTATATATATATATATATATATATATATATATATATATATATATATATATATATATATATATATATATATATATATATTTAAGTACATTTCTGAGAAGGAATACCTGAACGTGGTAAAAGGGTTTGTATATCGCTATGATCAACAAAGCTGTACTAGTCCGGATCTACAGTAAGATATGAGATGATGAAAATGGCCAAACCCTGACATGGGTAAGTTTTCGTCTCAGGTCTTTGTCCTGGAGTGGACTTAACTATTGCATTCGTTGTTATAGGTGTTGATGTTGTTGTTGTTGTTATTGCTAACATATATATATATATATATATATATATATATATATATATATATATATATATATATATATATATATATATATATATATATAAATATATATATATATACATACAGTATATATATATATATATATATATATATATATATATATATATATATATATATATATATATATATATATATATATATATATATATATATATATATATATATATGATGAAAATGTGAATGTTATTGGCAGTAAAGATGGCGAGATAAATATTGCTATACAATAAAGTTATAAGAATTAACTTTGTAATGGAAACTATGAAACACCTTAGCCGTTACCATAAGTAACAGTTAAAGTAATTAAAAATTACGGCCATGAAAAACTTCCAAGCGGCGAAATGTGATGGCCTGTCAACTGATTTGATAATTGACTGAGTACATTTCCTAGTAATAAAACTCAATGAACTTTACACAAAACATCTGCATGAATTCTCTATAACTATTGCTCGGGAAAACCTTATCCCTATACTTATTCACAAAAAGGGAGATACGAGAAAAATAGATAACATTATTCTCTGTAATATATGAAATATTTACAAAAGTAATCTACGGCCGAATAAAAAGACAGCCAGATTTTAATCAACCGAGAGAGCAAAACGGCTTTAGAAACTGGTATTCAATAACTGACCATAATTAATCAGCTAATGGAAAAATAAAAAAGTATGACAAAATACAATATATGACAATTATAGATGATGACAACGCTTTTTATTCTGGTAAAACTTCTACTGTAATTGAAGACCTTCAGAAACAAATAAATGAATTTTATGTTAGAACACTTGAAGCACATCAAAAATACTTAAAATTAGTGAGAAAATTCTGATAGAGAAGGAACTAGGCAGGGAGACCGCATCTCTCCTAAATTATTCACAGCATCTATAGAGGATGCTTTTAAGAATTCAGATTCGATAAATGTAGGAATTAACATTTCAAAAGCGAAAGCAGAAATGTAGGACTGATGATACAGATAAAAGTTAAGTAATTTGAAAAGAATATGCAGATACA
>NC_090743.1:93266528-93274028 GCF_036898095.1 Palaemon carinicauda | reverse complement strand
TCAAGAATATCACCAGTATCAATTGCCTTCAACCTGCCACAGACGGCTCTCCTCCTGAGGAGATCCTGCTTTTTGTCTTTTGTGTGTAACGCCTACCAGGTGCCTGTATGTGCTGCCATAACCAATGTCAATATTTTGCCAATAAAGGACCAGATTACCAAAGACAACGCTCTTATGGACAGCAACTTCACCACCTTCAAGACCTCCATCAGCGTCTCCACTCCTGATGATGTGGACAACTATTAAACATCGACCAAAGCAGATGTGTATACTTTATGGCATAAATAGCCACTCCGTAATGCGGTAAAGCAACTACAAAGAGTCCCACCACCAATCACTATCTCACACCAGACAAACGAACTCTATTGCCATTTACTGCAGTTATGCTACAATCACTCCAGATTCAAGGCTGTTGAGAAGAAATGTGTGAATGATTGTCAGTGACCAAAAAACCAATGTTATTGTGACCTGCTCTGTCACTCTCTAGGACACAATGTAGTGTGTCTAAAATCTAAATCTAGCGATACCCACCTACGGATACGAGAGCCTCATATTATCGTTTGGATGTTACAAATATCTCTGGAAATTTCATGTTGCTGACGTAACATTGACAATTAACGGGAGCGAATTTCCCCTCACAGTACCAGATACGGGTTGATGTCGGTCACCGATGGCTATTCAAGAAACTCTTTCTTGTCGATACCTCTTCAACCCGACCCCTCTGATCTCCCTCTCTACTAGCACACCCACGGAGGCTACACTCACCTCCTCGGGTCATACCCTGAAGTCTTGCGTCAAGAACATCGCCAAATGCCCATATAAAGTCGGTTGAGCTCCAAATGCTTGCCACATTCAGGTGCCTAGCAGCATATTGTCTGGTAGTTGCTAAACAAATGTTCACCAAAATGGAAGAAATAGGTTTTTGTAAAAGGCCTAAAGTTCATGGCCGTCACCCCTGCACAGCATCCTAAAAAAAGGAAGGCTCCCTTCACCCATGTGGGGATTACAGACATCTGAACATGCAGTCAGAACAAAATCACTACCTCTCCCGGACATCACTGAAATGAACTCCTACTTGCATAAATCGAAAGTTTTTTTCAGAGCTCGATCTCCTAAAAGCTTATTATCAGGTGCCCATGAACCTAGAAGACATCTCCAAGACAGCTATCACCGCCCTATACAGTAAATTCACCTTCAATTACTCCTTTATTGGCCTTTGCAATGCCTGGGGAACTTTTCAAGGCATCCTGGATGGCATCTTAGGGGACGTCCTCTTCTGTGATGTTACGTGGACGACCTTCTTTTGTCTCTTCCTCCAAAGAGGAATAGCTTCGTCATATATAATGAATAGTGCTCAAACACCTTCAACAGAAAGGCATTGTAGTCTGGTACAAGTGTATCTTTGGCACTAACAAAATAAAAGGAGTCCATCCCCTCCTTAAGAAAGTTGCAGCCATTCAGAACTTCCCAAATCCCTCAATCGTCAAATCGCTACAAGAATTCTTGGGCTTGACCAAATATTATCACCGTTTCCTATCACCCATTGCTGCCACTCATGACCACCCTCTATGCCTCCCTCAAAGGTCAAGCCAAAAGACCTGAAGTGGGATCCGCTTAATGAAGCCACCTTCTGCAACGCAAAGAATGTCCTATCAACCTCTGCTGCTCTCACTTTTCCCGTGCCACATGCAGTACTCAAGTAGGTGGTAGAAAACTGTCCTCAAATTGTTGTAGGTGCATTTGGCTGACGGTCATTTTCACCACTTCTTAGAAGGTATGCCCTTTGTCATTAGTAAAGACCACATGCCTCTGTGCACACCTTCACTTGATGCCTGACATATCTCGGGCATGGCTGAATAAAATTGTACCCTTCAACATGTCCCTATGATAATGAATCCCATTGCTGATGCCATGTCAAGAAATGCATTTGCCGCTATTCATATGGGCTTGGATTACAATGCCTTAATAAAAGGTCACCGAAAAGATCAAGAGTACCAAGCATTTAAGACATATTGCACATCCCCCTCGATAACTCTAACTTGCACGATCTAATAATGATAAGGGATGTGAAAAACATTAATTTTTTGTATGTTAGAAAAAATACAAATTAATTACAGATCTGTCTTTTTTTGTCATTTCTGTTATTCAATGACCCTCAAGCCCCTCATAATGTTTTAAACTGTTATCGTTTCTCTTAGCAGGTAATTGCAGTAATGCCCTAGACTCAGAAGTGAGTCAAGAAGATGTGTAACAATTTGACATCTTGGGTAATCGTGAAGAACATATCCGTTCTGATCCTGCTGTGTTTCAGTTATCTTGGTTCTGGTTGACCCGAAAAGACTAGTTAATGACTTTTCAAACCTCCGCCTAGAAACTGAACAGAGCGAGTTGAGAATTCATGTGTAGTGCTAATAAGTGTTGCTTTCGTAACCTGTTTTATACCGATATATTTGTTATCGATTACTAGTTTTACATCAGTGGTCAATTTTTCCTGTGAAAAAAGAGGGAATAAGAACAATGAATATGATTATTTATTCAAAGTTTGGCATAGTGAAGTTAATGATCCCGACAGTGATGAATGGCTAAAGAGTGCATGGAAAAAAAAAATTGATAAAGGACAATAAATACCCAAAAGTGCATCGGATGAGAATGTGAAATAAGAGACTAGATAAATGGAAAATTAAATCAATGTTGGGACAATTCCTGAAAGATAATGAAGAATTAGTCTTAAAGGAAACACGGTATTGGCTACTGACAGAAGAACTTGTCAATAAAAGGAGGATAATTGCAGGACAATATCAGACCTTAATAACAGGATATATTTAACAAGCAATACACCCAACTAAAATCTCGTCAAAGTGAACGAAATGTATGGCAAAAGGAAAAACCATTAACCACATCACAATAAATGTTCAGCACTCGCTCGGATTCAATATAAGAAATGTCATGATAGAGTGGCTAAAGCAGAATCGAATGGAAAACACCAAATACAATGCAGCAACAAATGATGCTAGCCTCAGCCCTATGCTGTACAACAAAATAATCTAGCTTGGCTATTCTGGGACTACACTATAAGGACGGAGAGTTTTATATAAACACATCGACCAGTCATCACTTCGGTTGAGAAAAAAAAATGATCACTCATAAATGATGTAGTACAGTGGGATTCAAGAGTGAATATCATGGATTTTACAAGTAGACGTCACTAGCAATCATATCCAAGTTGTTGTACTACTGGGAGAGAGTTATTGGGTACTTTAACTGGGCAGAGAGTAGTACATTGGATCCTTCACTTTAGTCACGGCACATTTTCCCTTCGCCGACACATACGCTGAAGAGTATGGCCTATTCTTTACATGCTCGCCCCTGTCTTCATATACCGAACAGCACAGATCACCAAACAATTCCTCTCTGCTTTGTAATTGTTCAGTGGCTACTTTCCTCTTCGTAAAGGTAGAAGAGATTTTACCTATAGTGAGCAGCTCTGCTAGGAGAAGGAAAATCCAAAATCAAACCATTGTTCTTTGGTCTTGGGCAGTGCCATAGTCTCTTCCACTGTGTTGTGTTAGAATTCTCTTTCTTGAGGTTACACTTGGGCACATATTCTATCTTTTTTTTTTTTTTTTTTTTTTTTTTTTTTTGTAAAGTTTACAGTATATTGTTTATATATGAAAGATTTATTCTATTGTTGTTACTATTCTTGAAATTTTTTTTTCAACTTTTAATTACTTATTTTGTAGTTGATTTACTTCCTTATTTCCTTTCCTCGCCGGGCTATTTTCTCTGTTGAAGCTTTAACAACTAGGTTTCTAGCTTAGCAGGTAAAAATGATAATAACAAAAGGACCCTCAAGAAGGTAAAAGTCAATATAGCGCCGGCATTTGAGCAGAAAAGCGTTCTACTTGAAACAGCACATATAATGAGGAAAGTGAGGTTTTCATAAGGAAGTTACATGTTACTCAGAACCCCATACTATAAACTACCAGTATTTGGTGACTATGATTTGAAAAATAATAATAATAACTTTTTCTACCATGCTATGTTTTCTTTTTTCGCTGTACGTCTTTAGGAAAATTTTTTCTACTTTCAATTACCATTTAGTGTTTATCTATATTGAAAAAATTGTAGATTAACAATATTCTTATTTTACATTCATAAATTCTAAATTATTCTGTTTTTCTGAATTTTCTTTGTGTGGGAATCTTTGAAGGGGTTACCTCTCATATTAAGTAATCTGCACTCCAAGATATAGAATTGATTAGGAGTTATCTGGCATCGTGACATCTAAAGTCATTGACGCCGATCCAAGATAGAGAATAGGCTTGTATTACCTATTTCAGTTCAATATTGAAGTTCTTAATAAAACTTATGTTGAAGTGCAAAATCTTCCAAATAGGATATTTTGAAAACTAATACGAGAGGTTCCTTGTACTTTAAGTATATATCACAAAATTACTAGAAACTTGTGACATCTACATTATTCCCATAACGTTAAGGGTATGGAGTGGGGCTATTTTATTGGGATAGAATATTTCTAATTACCTTCGATTTTAAATAATTGGGTGATTGTTTGTATGAAGATATATGCAATGAGCCTCTTTCTGACATCACTGATAGAGAGAATCTCTTTTATTTTCATAAGCGTAGCCTGTTTTCAATAGTCGAGAAAGGATTTAATCAGATGAGAGAGAGAGAGAGAGAGAGAGAGAGAGAGAGAGAGAGCAAGAAAGGATTTAATCAGATGAGAGAGAGAGAGAGAGAGAGAGAGAGAGAGAGAGAGAGAGAGAGAGAGAGCAACCAATAAAGTCCTAGAAAGTCCATACAATAATCACAAAATTTTTATATAATATTTACAATTTGTGGAGTCCATAATCACAATACTTTTAAATAATATTTACAATTTGTGGAGTCCATATCGATAACATCACTGAATGCAGTTGCTATACCATCTTGTATCTTGCATCCAGCATTGATATACCGATATAAACTCAACTGATACCCGGTCGCATTTTTATGAAACAAATGGGGTTAAGGAAATAAAATGAAAGATATGTAGATGAATGATTAATTCAAGGGATTGTTGGTGTTTTTCTCCTATTTTTTGTTACTCAGAGTTTTTTTTTCAGTTTTTCTTATAACAATAGTAATCCTAACACTTAGTTAGTCAGCGTCAGAATTCAATATCTCCCTTCGAATTAGGTTATGAATATTGATCACATGTACATCATTGCGTGTCACTGGATGTGACATTGGAATCAGGAATTAGGACAATATTCGATGCTGTATGAAATGCAGATCATGTTCATAGAGAGAGAGAGAGAGAGAGAGAGAGAGAGAGAGAGAGAGAGAGAGAGAGAGAGAGATATTAATGTTTAAAGTACTTGGACGTAAATCATCTTTCAAGACAGTGTTTCAATGATAACTTCCTAACCGTCCGTGTGTTTCTTATGCTTTATGAAACCATCTTAATAAAAATTACTAAGAAGGATGACTAAGATATAGTTCCCACTATCTCCAAATAAGAGGAAATTATGCAAACTACAAAAACATCTCATCATAGGGTGAGTATCACAAATAATCCCTGTTTTACAATTCACGCAAATCCATTGATTACTTTGGAATTTTAAGCGTTTTAGAAAACATCGCACACCATTTTAATCGAAGAATAAATCCAATTCAACTTGATGGGGCCACGACAATTGTAAAAAATAAATCTTATTTCTTCTTCACTCACGTGAATTTGTATTATTATCTGTAACAGATCTTGTCAGATTTATCTAAACAGTTTCCATATACCTTTCCTTTATTTACTGTGCTGGCGTCAACAAAAGATTTAATGGAGTTATATATAAGTAACCTCAGTATTTTCTTAACATTTATCACAATATAGAAACTTTTTTTTCCCTGTTGGAGCTCCTGGGCTTATAGCATCCTGCTTTTCCAACTAGGGTTGTAGCCTAGCAAGTAATAATAATAATAATAATAATAATAATAATAATAATAATAATAATAATAATAATAATAATAATAATAATAATAATAATAAAAAACTTTTTTTATTATGAATTCTAAGCCATCATTTCCCACGTGTCATCTATCCTTCTCTACAACGTTTAATAAACCCAAAATTTCTGGTCTTGGATATATGGAATTTCCCCCCTCCGATGTAGGTAGAATAAAACTGAATTTTTTCTTTGAATCATGAAAATTTCACATTGTAGGTTAAAGAATAAGTTCCTTTTCTAACAAACTCATCGGTACACAGCCCTTTCTAAGTTAGGTTTTTCACAAAAAAAAAAAAAAAAAAAAAAAAAAAAAAAAAACAGAAAACATTAATATCCAGCTTTTTTTTTTTAATATTTTGTCAAAAACAAAAATATCTTTCTTTCATTCAGATATTTGGCCTCAACTAAATTATGATGTAGATTTAACAATGAAAAAAAAAAAAACTCATAAGAAAATTAATTTCATGACAAGTACTATACTCTGATCTAATGACTTGACAATGACTATGTTAATATTCCGGTCAAGTTAGGTATTTATACTTATACAGTATTTCTTTTCAATCCATTAGTACCACGACATCTCATTAGCAGGCATTTGCAACATGAGTTTTTATAGTTTTGCTACTGTTGCCCTTGACTTACCTACATCAAGATATTGAACAATATATAATAAATTCACTTAACCTTTGTTAACAGCACCCTAACAAACTTCATTGCACGTCCATGTTTACTGAATATGTTCAAATGTGACCTTTAAGCACATATATCTTGTGAAAATGAATACGCCACCTAAGCATAAATTAAAATTTGAGATTAATCAAAATACAGTATCTTATATCTAGGTAAGAAAGGAGATAAGTCACACAATAATGTTTTGGGAAAAAGATTTTAAACACAATTTATTAATAATGGGAAAAGAATTAAACTTTTTGAAAACCAAGAAAAATTCAAGTTAATTGTTCCCTATTGAAAAGATGGTGGGATGTTTTATGTCAAGGAAAGGGAAAGGGAAAATGGCTAAATATTTAATATCTCGAATTGGTATGAAGGATTGCAGAGGTAAAATTGTATGAGAGTTAATTAAATATAATTCCGATTAATGAAGGGAATTAAAGACGATAGGGCGGTAGTCATTTTTAATAAGAAATTCATACCATAAAAATAAAAAAAAATAAAAAAGTTAGAAAGAGATCGAAAGCTTTGTTTGAAGAGGCATTGAAAATAGACTTATTATAAAGACAGCATGAGAGTTTAAGAAAGATACCTTAGAAAGGTGCATGAATACAGGGTAGTTTGATGCACTGATAATACGCATTATGTTTCTGCTTGTAAGCCATTTCATATTGAGGTTTATCATCAATTCAAATATGAAAGAATGAATGCGTAAGCTTAGGAGGAGTTTTATTTCGAGCAAGCCTATCCTGTTTGATTTCTAAGCAATATATATATATATATATATATGTGTGTGTGTGTGTGTGTATATATATATATATAT
>NC_090743.1:93259028-93264028 GCF_036898095.1 Palaemon carinicauda | reverse complement strand
AGGGTGGGTCTAGAGTAGAGATGAGTTTTGGCTCATGAAGGTTTTTTTTTTTTTTTTATTAGTGTATCACGGTTCTATAAGAATATTAGGAGGGTTTATAAAAGCTTAAATTTATGGTCAGCAGAGTAGCCTGGCCTTGCTGTACATACGTTAATTGGTGTTCAGATATGTTTTTCTTATGGATGAGGCAGAAATGAGAATGCTTAGGTGGATGTCTGGGGTGGCAAGAGAGGATCGGATAAAAAATGACTACATAAGGGGATCGACAAAGGTGGTGGAAATATCAAAGAAAGTGCAGGAAGGGAGGCAGAGATTGTATGGACACCTGGTGAGGAGAGATGAGGACCACGTTGGGAGACATACTATGGAGATGAAGGTTGAGGGAAGAAGAAGAAGAGAGAGACCAAGAAAGAGATGGAGGGACTGTGTGAGAGGAGACTTACAGGAGAAGGGGATTGATGAGGCAGAAGCGCATAATAGAAAAAGATGGAAACGGCTCATCCGCAACGGCGACCCCATATAAAAATGGGAACCAGCTGGGAAGAAGAAGATATGTTTTTCTTTATTTACAGTACATATAGATAAGAATGTGTCTGGAGAGAGAGAGAGAGATGTTTGGGCTCATAAAGGGTTTTTTTTCTATGAGTGTATAACGGTTCTATAAGAGTATTGGGAGGGTTTATAAAAACTTAAATTTATGAAAGAAAATAAAAAGAAAGATGAAAAATTTAGAAGGCAATGAAAACAATACTCCACAGATTTATACTACGTGTTTTTTTTTTTTTTTTTTTTTTTTTTTTTTTTTAGGTATCGTGGAGGTTCCTGCAATGGTGAATGTTTATAGTTTTCTTTTTACGCAAAATGAGAATATTAATTCGATCATCTTAAAAGGTTTTTGATATGTGCTATCGTCTTCTTTGACCCTTGGCTATTTCTGTACCACCATAATTAAGATAATAGTAATGATAGTAATTTTTATGTCAATTTTATTTACACGTGTAAACGTCCATGGAACAGTAAATATATAATCACATTTGAATGGCACATCGACAAGTAAATTTTATTTTATATTTTTTAAATTCAATTTTAATATTTGCAGTATATCCTTTATTTTACTCAGTCTGTGTACAATAATATTTATGTGTACACTTTATTTATAGGAATAGATAGAAAAAGAAAATATACAAAGAAAGGAGACACAGGACAATTCTGTTCGAATTTATGGGGCGTAGTCTTCATTCTTTCGTGTAAGAGATGGAAGAGTCTGGATCGATATACTTTTTGGACTCTTCTTTAAAAGAATTTTAAAACTGCGTTGTAACGAAGAATCTCAAACCTGATTACTGAGGCAGGCAGAAACTGCTGTCCAAGAATTGTTCCAAATGGGTATAGTAGAGGTTTAACAAACCATGATTTCACTGGTAACTCTCTCTCTCTCTCTCTCTCTCTCTCTCTCTCTCTCTCTCTCTCTCTCTCTCTCTCTCTCTCTCTCTCTCTCTCTCTCTCTCCTATGTATTCTTTGTGTGTGAATGATTGAGTAAAAAAACTGTTTCGATAAATATATGCATGCTGATGTACAATTGTACTCTAATATTTCATTGCAAAATGAGTGATGATGGGAAGACTAAAGTACCAAAGGATTTCGAACGATGATTTGGAAAAATATATCAGGAGTAGATTGAAATTAGAGGTCATGGATGTAAACAAAAAATGTTATTGAACATCAGGAAATACACTACTAAGACAAAATCTAATGATAACATCTCAATACCAAGTATCTAAATTATTTAACAGTTTTATTATTATTATTATTATTATTATTATTATTATTATTATTATTATTATTATTATTATTATTATTATTATTGTTGTTGTTGGAAAAGCATGATGCTATATACTGTAATAATGAGCAAGTGTCTGGATATATATATATATATATATATATATATATATATATATATATATATATATATATATATATATATATATATATATATATATATATATATATATATATATATATAATATATATATATATATATATATACATTACCGCTCAGTGGCATTGCCAGACGTATAGCTACTCGGTCTCTCACCGTCCCTTGTGAGAGGGGTTGTAGTTAGGAAAGTGGAAGGGGAGGGGAAGGGTTCAATCTGTGTGTGTGCATATCTAGCTAAATACTGAGCCGTCATTTTGGATGGGTCACGTACACTAGCGAATAACTAATGAAAAAAAAAAAAAAAAAAAATGAAATATGTCATTTCGACTCACTCGTTTTACATTCTAGAAGGATAACCGCCAAAGTTGAAAAAGATAAAGGAAGCTAAAGTAACCAAAGTTAAAGAGTTTATATATATATATATATATATATATATATATATATATATATATATATATATATATATATATATAGAGAGAGAGAGAGAGAGAGAGAGAGAGAGAGAGAGAGAGAGAGAGAGAGAGAGAGAGAGAGAGAGAGAGAGAGAGAGAGAGAGAGAGAGAGAGAGCATAAACTTACATCTATGAACTAATCAGTGGAAAATTCATTATTAAAATATTTCCTCTATATTTGGATATCATGTAGAAAATATAAATATAAATATAAATATAAATGTTTTATGTTCCCCTTCCCATGCATTGGGGGAATGTAATCATTAAAATTGATAAGTGGGGAAGAATCAATTTAGCGATGACAATCAAAATTTAAGAATTACCCAAGACGTGAAACCAATATTTGAAAATCAATGAGTGGAAAAATATAACATACTTGGAAGAAACTATAAACGTTTACCTGGAAGTAGAATTTACTAAGCCACCAGTCTCTAAATTTCCCTCGAATGGGAAAAGTTTCTGTTTGCCAATTGGCGGACGAAGCTAATGAGGTAAGGGGATGTGGGTTCACAGAGCATTCTGAACTAACACTGAGGCACTACTACTTTTTCTCTTTCACCTTTCACAGAAATATAACTTTTATTTATTTTTTCTTATTTTATCTCTATTAATTTTATGAATAATATAGTTATTTCTAATTCCATATTTCTTCTTCTTCTTCTTCTTCTTCTCCTTCTTCTTCTTCTTCTTCTTCTTCTTCTTCTTCTCCTCCTTCTTCTTCTTCTTCTTCTTCTTCTTCTTCTTCTTCTTATTATTATTATTATTATTATTATTATTATTATTATTATTATTATTATTATTATTATTAAAAATCTTTTCCATATATTTGATGATTTTTTTTTTCTCTCGGCTACTTCCTTGTTTAAGTATGGAGCGATAGTACATACTTTAACCATATATTTGGTCGCATAGAAATCATAGATGGTAGTACAAAAACTGTGTCATAGCCAATTATGGTTCCACGTCGATTAAACCAATGTTAATGGCGGAAGATGAATTATAACTATCACAAAATTTTGATATACTTTTAACAAATGATTTGTGATATTATTAAAAAAAATAATTCTAAATGTAAAGTAAAATAAGATAAAACTAATATCCATTGTACGATATAAGTACTGATACTTAGGAACAAATATTTTATTTATTTATTTTTTTTCCCAAATTTACAACTCAATTGAGAGGATTATATAGATAACAGCTACGAAGCCAGACGAGAAGTGTATGGCCAATTTAGTAATCATCATAATCCTTAGCCTTGTTGTAACCAACTGTGCATCGGCAAACAATTCAATACAAATACTAATCTATAAATCCATGTTCGGTAACGAACGAGACTCTCGTCTACTGAATAGAGATATTGTTTTGGCACATGGGCACCGTTCGTAAACCAAAAACTGTTTCATTGCAGAGAAATGGAGGAGCATCGAGACCACAATCGGTCATATGGAACCCACCTCTCCAAATGAAATCGATTCAGAGATCAATGCAGACCGTAAACCTAATATCTGAGGGAGCATATAAGCTTCACAAATTAGTCTGCTTTGAAAAGAGATATTATTCTTGAAGAATCAACAACAATCTGGCTACAAAAATTGGAATCATAAGCTTCAAGAAGTTTTGTCGAGACTTAAGAAAAATCATAACTGTTTTTAAAAACTGATTTTAAATGTCCATCTTTATATTCTAAACTAAAGTATCAAATGTTTTATTTTAGCTTTTGTTTTTATTAGTTTCGGAGTTTCCAAATATTTTTGTATCGAAATTTTCACCGACAAAGTATTTATTTTAAAGGGAAATTTCCTAACTCAGTGAAGCCCTGAAGAAGAGACATGTGATTCGAGACGTGTTGATACCAAATGATAATTGGAGAAATGCCAATTTCTTTTTCCTTTTATACTACAAACTATCTAGAGGACAATTTGTCCAGAGAGAAATTATCTTCGATTTTTGGACGCCACCAAGACATTGTCTAGTCTTTTTCTTTGTTTTTTTATGAAGACTGAAGGATTCATAGCTCCAATAATATATTTTGTTTTGCAAAAGTTAGCAAAAAGAACATCATTTTCACTTGCCAGAGATCCGGTCATGTTAATTGATTATGTAAATGCATTTGTGATAACTCAAGACCAGCCCAATTTCCATAGTATTATCTAAAGTTTTTTAATGTCTTTTGGCAAAACATCTAAATAGTTTTGCTGAAGGAAATCCTCTGTTCCCTAGTTTTTAATTTGTCTTTCATAAAGTCCTTTTATCGTGTGATACCCTCCTTACAATCTACAATGCTGTACAGAAATCCCTTAATTGTGGTAAAAAAAAAAATTTCTATCATTGGCCCAGATTTTAGTGATGCCTTTGATCGTGTTCATCATGAAACCTTTGTTTTGAAATTCAAACAATTGTGAGTAAATAGGTCTTTTCTCGGCATCATTATTGAATTTTAAGTAATAGATTGCAAAAAGAGGCGCTGTTGATGGGCACCATAGTGAGTATGGAAATGTGATATCTTGTGTACCTCGGGGTCCTGTTTTTGGCCTATTGTGGTTTGGCCTAGAAAATGAGCTCATTCCACATACAGACAATGCTACTTTCTATGCATCAATTCCAT
>NC_090743.1:93246528-93249028 GCF_036898095.1 Palaemon carinicauda | reverse complement strand
ACTAATGCGGTCGAAACAACAAGAAAAAAATATTAACCTTAGGTGCGTAGAACATCCGCACCCTCCAAGACGTGACGAACACCAACCGCCCGGAACGACGTACAGCCTTCATCTGCATGGAGCTACCCCGCTTCAATGTTGATGTTGCGGCTCTTAGCGAGACCAGACTACCCGAAGAGGGCAACATCAGGGAAGCTGGAACAGGCTACACCATCTTCTGGAAAGGCAAGGCCGTAGAGGAGCCTCGCATCCATGGTGTCGGCTTCGCCATCTGTTCCCAGCTAGTGCAGCAGCACAACCTCGCTCCCAAGGCCATCAGTGAGCGCCTGATGACTGTCCGCATGCCCATCACACGGGACAGACACCTCACCCTGATCTCTGTCTACGCCCCGACTATGACCTCAACTGATGATGACAAAGCTGCCTTCTACACCCAGCTCGACCGCACCATCCAGACAGTGCCCACCAACGACAAGCTCGTTGTGCTTGGTGACTTTAATGCCCGAGTAGGCAAAGACCATCGCCTGTGGGAGGTAATCATCGGCCGCCATGGCATTGGAAATTGCAACGCCAATGGCCAACTCCTACTGGGTCTGTGTGCAGAACACCAACTTGTGGTAACCAACACCATCTTCCAGTTACCAAAGTGACAAAAGACTACATGGAGACACCCACGGTCTAAACAATGGCACACCCTGGACTACGTCCTGACCAGAGCCAGAGACCGAGGAGACGTCCGCATCACCCGATCCATGCCCGGAGCGGACGACTGCTGGACGGACCACAGACTCTTCATCTCCCGACTCTCCGTGACAACCCTACGACCACCCAGAAGGGCACCTGACAGCGTACCACACCAACGCTTTGATTGTAGCAAGCTTCGCAACCCACAGGTGGCACAGAACTACAAGGAGGCCTGCGAACGGCACCTCGCAGACCCCGCAGACCCCGCAGACCAAGTAGGTCAGGCCACTGTTGAGCACCACTGGACCACCCTCAGAAACGCCATGGCCCGTGCCGCGGAGGAAACACTAGGCTACACCACCAAGAAACCAAATGACAAGCACGCCTGACTTGGGAAAACCAACCAACAGCAGCTAACAAATGTGCTCACAAAGTGGCTGAAGCTGGTTGCCAAAGAGGGATCCATGAAGCTCAGAACACCTGGTGGCAAAGAAAAGCTGCAGAAATAAAGGGTTTCGCTGACCAACGTGACATGCGCAGCTTCTATGCAACAACAAAGGAAATATTCGGTCCCACAAGGTCATCAGTGGGCGGCCTGAAGGACGTAGATGGGGCCAGGACCATCACCGACAACGATGGCATCCGGGCCAGGTGGAGGTATCACTTTGAGAACATCCTCAATAACCAAGCAGAAACCCCAGACGATCTCCTACGAATGACCCCGCAGCATCCCGTCCGTCACTGGATGGCACTACCACCCTCCATCCAGGACTTCAACAAGGCCCTGCAGCGCATGAAGCCCGGCAAAGCCCGAGGGCCAGACAGCATCCCGTTAGAGCTCCTCACTCATGGTGGCCCCGGGTTGAGACACCGTTTGATGCTCCTTTTACTGAAAATTTGGGCGACCAAGACCCTCCCCAGTGACTTCCGCGATGCAAAAATCATTCCCATCTTCAAGAAGGGAGACAAGGAGAACTGTAACACCTACCGAGGAATATCATTACTAAGCATCGCGAGTAAGATTTTTGCTCGGATTCTCCTTGACAACCTCCTTATTCTCGCAGAAGACGTCCTGCCAGAGTCCCAGTGCGGCTTTCGACCTTCCCGCGGGACCATAGACATGATCTTCTGCGCACGACCACTACAAGAGAAGAGCCTCGAACAACAAAAGCCCATAATATTCATCTTCTGGGATTTGAAAAAGGCCTTCGACAAAGTACCTCGACCTGCCATGTGGGCTGTCCTCAAAAGATATGGCTGCCTACCCGATTTTGTCAAGCTGGTGCGTGCCCTCCATGATGGAATGGTCGGGAGAATCTTCCCCCAGAACTCTCTTTCAGGCCCATTCCCTATCAACAGCGGCCTTAAGTAGCACTGTGTTCTGGCCCCAACATGCTTCTCGTTATACACCGCAGCAATGCTCAACGAGATTCCCCCAGACACACTCTCAGTCCACCTACGTTTCCGCATGGATGGAGGCGTTTTCAACCTCACTAGACTCCGCGCCAGAAACAAGACTACCTTGTGTGCAGTGCGAGAACTGCAGTATGCTGACGACAATGCCACCTCAAGTCAGACGGCAGAGGACCTGCAGTCGTTAGCTGATGCATACAACTCTGCCTACGAACGTTTTGGGATGCAAGTCAACACAGACGAAACCAAGACCCTCGTCCAACATCCACCAGGACTGATGCTCCAAAACTTTAATAACACAGTGAATGACCAACCGTTAGAAGAGGTGGACCAGTTCTCCTACCTAGGGAGCATCCTAACATCAGCACCCACAAGCAAAAAGGACGTGGAGAACAGGATCAGG
>NC_090743.1:93226528-93241528 GCF_036898095.1 Palaemon carinicauda | reverse complement strand
GGTGCGAAAGTAACCGAATACTTTATTATACATCGGGTATATATACACACTAGGTACCGGCAAGAAGGTCACAAAACACAAACATGCTATTTCTTGTTCAACCGGTAACTGGCTCTGTTAATAGTTAATAATGAAATAGGCAAATATGACAATACTTGTTGCTGTCAGATCGAGGGGAGAGCAAAGATACAAAGGATAATATATACAAAAAAGAGAAATGTCGTTACCATGTACGATCGTGTGACACACGGTTGGTTCATAGCTACCCCTCCCTAAAATTGACATACTGTACATGTTAAATAGGGTGCCCTGATCTAGAGAGGCGAACTGTAGGAGGGTCATCTGGCAGGAGATAAGTATGTTTTAGACAATCAATGGAGACACAGTCTTCTTTGCCACGAATGTCTAGTGGGAATGCTTTTGGATTGCGTCGGATCATAAGGAAAGGGCCCGTGTTAGGGGCCGTTAGCATTGGCTTGCTAGTGTCGTTGCGTAGGAAGACGTGCGTTGCAGAGTGCAAGTCTGTCGGTATGTGATGCTTCGCTGGGGCTTGTAAGTCTGCCGGCATGGAGTAATTTTTCCCACGACGTGACGTATGCGCTGGATAACGACGGAGGAGGTTACAGAAGAAAATAATTTAGGAGGGACGACCATTCCTTCCATTCCGGCGAACGTCTGTTTGGTGGATGCCAATTGATCTGGTGCCAGACGTCTGAATTTGGCGAAGATGGGGGTTCCCGTCGTCTTGATATGGTTATAAATACCGTGTTTGGCAGGAGCCGTGGGCGTTTGGCGAATTCTGGACGGAAAACTTCCTGGTACGACGTGCGGAGGTGGGGATAGGCATCCGTGGGTGTGCTGATGAAGAGAGCAAGGTTGGAGGGGGCGGATTGAAGAGGTGTCGACAAGTACGAGTCTTCACTGAACACTTGTCGGTGGGCGACATCCACCAGAAGGTGGAAATGAGAGAGGAAATCCGCACCAAGGATTGGCAATGTGACGTCAGCAACGAGAAACTTCCAATTAAATTTGCAGTGTTCATACGATAATGTGAGGTTCTTGTAATCGTGGGTGGGTATGGCAAATCCGTTGGCAGCTACCAGGTGGACGACGGCAGAATTAGACAGACTAAGCTGTGTCCTGAAGAGTTCCCTTGGCAAAAGAGAACGACAAGCACCCATGTCTATCCAAAATCCCACGCCAGTTCCTGCATCACATAAAAAGACAAGATTAGAAACACGTGAGGCCACCGACACGAGCGATGGCTTACTTACTCGTTTTTTGGCCATAGATAATCTTTGGCACATTTCTTTGTGGCTGCCCCGAATTTGGAGGGGTAGTAACAAAAGTGCGGCCGATGGGCGGCAGTAAGTGGCTGTAGAAGTCGTTAGTTGGGGCGCGAGCGGGTGGTGAGTGATGGGTGGCTTTGTTGCCGCTCAGGCATGTAAGGGGTTAGGCGTGTGTGTCCAGCGGCATTCATGTCAGATTCTGTTGACGTTGAATAAGTGTCCTCCTTGTCAGGAGTGGAGGTGTTGATGGAGGTCTTCAAGGTCGTGAAGTGGCTGTCAATAAGGGCATCAGCTTTGGTCATCAACTCCTTTATGGGTAAAATATTGACATCGTGTATGGAAGAGCATACAGGTTTGGGTAGACTGCGTACCCAAAGGGCACAAAGTAAGGTTACCTCACGAGGAGAGCCGTCTGCGACAGGTTGTTGGTGAGCGATACTGGTCATTTCATGAGGGCAAGCGAAGCCCTTTGGTCCCCCAATGGTTGTTGAGAGAGCTGAAAAAAATTTGCTATAAGGGTGGTTGACGACGGCGAGTACTGCTGCAGAAGGTATGTTTTGAGGGCCTCATCCGTTATTGGGGTGTCTCCTTGTTCACAAAGCCAGTCGGAGATTTCTGGGAAGGTGTCCTCGGGTATAGCTGCGAGAACATAATCTGCTTTGGTGGTTGAGCGAGTCATGCCCTTGATGCGGATCTGTACTTCTGCACGCTGAAACCAAGCAAACTCCTCTCCGCTGGCGAACGACGAAAGTTTAAATGGGGCGGCGACAATTTCCGTGGAGTCCATAGTAACAGTTAGGGGAGGGGGGAGGAGCGAGTTGACTTCTGGGGTCACCAACGTGATGGGCCAGGAGTAGGATGTGACTCAAAGGCGGTGTGAAAGTACCTGAGTACTTTATTATAGACACATCGGATATATATACACACTAGGTCCCGGCAAGAAGGTCACAAAATACGAAACATGTTATTTCTTGTCCAACCGGCGACCGGTTCTGTTAACAGTTAACAATGAATTAGGGAGACTTGTTAATACAAGTTGCTGTCAGTGTGAGGGGAGATCGAAGATACAAAGGATAATATATACAAAAAAGAGAATTGTTGTTACTATGTACGATCGTGTGACACACGACTAGTACAAAGCTAAGAACCCAGCCTATTACAAAACTCCTATTTCTTTACATATATACGTACAATATGTTGAAGATGAATTATTCCTTTTCATATATTCATTGGACGCTCCTTAAATTAGGATCTTCAATTTTCTTTTATATTAAAGCCCAGGGATAAAAATATTTTTCTATATACACGGTGTAATCCATTCAAGTTTAATTTTTACATTGGAAAACCATCCAACATTTCTTGATACTCTGAACAAATCAAAACAGACAATGTGCATTTTCAGCTCGATTGCAATTGAAAATCTATACACAACTTCTCAAAAAGAACATTGATTTATACCATGTCAAATTTAATTTAGTTCAGCAATGATAAAAATTTTGTTTGCTCTCTTGTTTTTGCGTTTATCAGACAAATTATTAATTAGGATCGGTTAAGATATGATTTATGTCAGAGAAACAAGGACTTATAATGTCATTAACTAATTTTAAAGAATTAACTGACTTTTCCTCAACCCACCTATGGAGGGGCCTCCTGAACATTTTTGATTATTCTTACCGTCTATCAAAAGAAATGTTCTCATGGAGATATCTGCTCCGTTTCATTTGATTTTTTTCCTTGGGGGCACAATTGAAAAATTCGAGAGAAAAGTTCCTCTGGGCTTTCAATCATTCAAACGAAGAGACCCTACGGGACTTAAAGACAGAAGTCCTCAAATATTTTACATATTTAGATCATTTCAGAGTGAATAAATAGCAATGGAATTGACTGTTTATTCGATATCGTTTACACTCTACGTCTGAAATAAAATTTACATCGTAATCGAAAAAAGCGGAGAAGGATTTCTTGGTTTATTCTCAGAAAAAGCAATACAACTCAGTCTTCGAAGAATAAATGCTGGAAGAGTTAGGCTAAAGATAATCACGACTAGAATTGTAAACCCTGTAGATAAAGGAAAAAATATTGGTGAATCTTTTATTCAGAGAAATACCCTTTTCTCAGTAATTCTAGGATGATATATCGGGACGTGTATTGTGAGGTAGACTTATCACAAGGATAAATCTTAGCCAAATAATTATTGAACATCGATCGCATAGTAAGTCCAGAAAATCGAATAGAAAGCAAAAAGGATTAGAAAAATACTGAAAACTTATGAAAGAATAATGATTAATTAAGATAACTGACTCAGATTCAGTCTCATTGAAGATAACAAAAGATCAAGTACCTTAAATGAAAAAATAATAAATAGGGACAAAATATATATATATATATATATATATATATATATATATATATATATATATATATATATATATATATATATATATATATACATATATATTTATATATATATATATATATATATATATATATATATATATATATATATATATATATATATATATATATATATATATATAGATATATATATATATATATATATATATATATATATATATATATATATATATATATATATAATTATATGTTTATATATATAATGTATATGCAGAAGAACCACAGGGAAAATGAAAATAAAAAATATACACTTAAGTCCTGACTAGTTTCGTGATACTTCCTCAGAGGACTGATTTTTTGATAGAGGTTTCTTTACAATTTATAGGGAAAGTAAACGTACGAACATACATATAGAGATTAGAGAACAATGGCACTCCCTTACCCCCTTACCAACTACCTGGGTCAGGTGTTGAGTAGGAGGAGTCCCCAGGCTCATTAGACACCTGCTAAAAAGGGTCATTTCTAGTGGCAGGTATATTCTTGTTTTCTTCTTTTTTTACTTTCAGTACAGTTTATTTATATGACAATACGGTAGCCTTATCTATATAAATACATAAGCAAAACATAAAACACTTAGAATAGCGCCAACGTTATCCCTGCGTGTCGTAAGAGGCGACTAAAAGGGACGGGACGAGGGGGCTGGGAACCCCCTCTCCTGAATTGAAATTCCTGTGAGACATCATCAAAGAGATGGAGCTGGGGGGAGAGTGACTGCTCCCCGCACTCTAGTTTTGGGGTGTTTGAATATGCGTGGATGTAGTACGATAGAGAGTAAAAGATGTGAGATTGGAAGTATGTTTAGAAGTAGAAGGATGGATGTATTGGCCTTGTGTGAGACAAAGATGAAAGGAAAGGGTGAAGTGATGTTTGGTGAAATGTCTGGTAGAGTGTCTGGGATTGAAAGGGGAAGAGCGAGAGAGGGTGTGGCTTTATTGCTGAGTGAATGGATGACAGGTAAAGTAGTGGAATGGAAGGAGATATCATCTAGGTTAATGTGGGTAAGGGTTAGGTTGGGTAGGGAATGTTGGGCGTTTGTCAGTGCGTATGGGCCAGGTAGTGAGAAAAGTGAAGGAGAGCGGAATGAGTTCTGGAATGAATTAACTAGGTGTGTAGAAGGACTGGGTAGAAGGAATTATGTAGTTGTTATGGGTGACTTAAATGCTAGAGTGGGCGCTGGAGAGGTAGAAGGTGTCATTGGAAAGTATGGCGTACCAGGTGAAAATGAGAGTGGTGAGAGACTGGTAGATATGTGTTGAACAAGAGATGGTAATAAGTGCTAGCTTTTTTAAAAAGAAAGATAAAAATAAGTATACATGGGTAAGAGTGGCAAATGGAAGAGTAGTAGAAAGGGCATTAATGGATTATGTGTTGATAATGAAAAGAATGTTTGGAAGATTGAAAGACGTGCACGTGTTTAGGGGTATGGCTAACGGTATGTCTGATCATTTTTTGGTGGAAGGAAAATTAGTTGTAGCAAAAGAGTGGGGGAATAGAGTAGGTGGATGTAAAAGGGGGCTAGTGAGGGTTGAAGAGCTAATAAAACCGGGGGTAAAAAGTAAATATCAGGAAAGGTTGAAAATGGCATATGACGAGGTGAGAGTAAGAGAAACTGGTAATTTAGAGGAGGAGTGGAAGTTAGCAAAAGAAAATTTTGTTGGGATTGCAAGTGATGTATGTGGCAAGAAGGTCGTAGGAGGCAGCATGAGGAAGGGCAGTGAATGGTGGAATGAAGGAGTGAAGGTAAAAGTGGAAGAGAAAAAGAGGTCTTTTGAAGAATGGCTGCAGAGTAATAGTATAGAGAAGTATGTAAAATATAGAGAGAAAAAGGTGGAAGTAAAGCGCAAGGTACGTGAGGCAAAGAGGGCAGCTGACCTGAGGTGGGGTCAGGGACTGGGTCAGTCATATGAAGAGAATAAGAAGAAGTTTTGGAAAGAAGTGAAGAGAGTAAGGAAGGCCGGCGCAAGAATTGAAGAGACAGTGAAAGATGGAAATGGAAGGTTGTTAAATGGAGAGGAGGCAAGGAAAAGGTGGGCGGAATATTTTGAAAGTTTGCTGAATGTTGAGGATGATAGGGAGGCAGATATAATTGCTGTTCCAGGTGTTGAGGTGCCAGTGATGGGAGATGAGAATGAGAGAGAGATTACAATAGAGGAAGTGAGGAGAGCACTAGATGAAACGAGAGTAGGAAAAGCATCTGGTATGGATGGTGTGAAAGCTAAGATGTTGAAGGAAGGGGGTGTGACTGTACTTGAATGGTTGGTGAGATTGTTTAATGTGTGTTTTGTGTTGTCAATGGTACCAGTAGATTGGGTCTGTGCATGTATTGTACCACTATATAAGGGTAAGGGAGATGTGCATGAGTGTTATAATTCAAGAGGTATTAGTTTGTTGAGTGTAGTTGGAAAAGTGTATGGTAGAGTACTGATTAATAGGATTAAGGATAAAACAGAAAATGCAATCTTGGAAGTACAGGGTGGTTTTAGAAGAGGTAGGGGTTGTATGAATCAGATTTTTACAGTTAGGCAGATATGCGAGAAATATTTAGCAAAAGGTAAGGAGGTGTATGTTGCGTTTATGGATCTGGAGAAAGCATATGATAGAGTTGATAGGGAAGCAATGTGGAATGTGATGAGGTTATATGGAGTTGGTGGAAGGTTGTTGCAAGCAGTGAAAAGTTTCTACAAAGGTAGTAAAGCATGTGTTAGAATAGGAAATGAAGTGAGCGATTGGTTTCCGGTGAGAGTGGGGCTGAGACAGGGATGTGTGATGTCGCCGTGGTTGTTTAACTTGTATGTTGATGGAGTGGTGAGAGAGGTGAATGCTCGAGTGCTTGGACGAGGATTAAAACTGTTAGGCGAGAATGATCATGAATGGGAGGTAAATCAGTTGTTGTTTGCGGATGATACGGTACTGGTAGCAGACACAGAAGAGAAGCTTGACCGACTAGTGACAGAATTTGGAAGGGTGTGTGAGAGAAGGAAGTTGAGAGTTAATGTGGGTAAGAGTAAGGTTATGAGATGTACGAGAAGTGAAGGTGGTGCAAGGTTGAATGTCATGTTGAATGGAGAGTTACTTGAGGAGGTGGATCAGTTTAAGTACTTGGGGTCTGTTGTTGCAGCAAATGGTGGAGTGGAAGCAGATGTACGTCAGAGAGTCAATGAAGGTTGCAAAGTGTTGGGGGCAGTTAAGGGAGTAGTAAAAAATAGAGGGATGGGCATGAATGTAAAGAGAGTTCTATATGAGAAAGTGATTGTACCAACTGTGATGTATGGATCGGAGTTGTGGGGAATGAAAGTGATGGAGAGACAGAAATTGAATGTGTTTGAGATGAAGTGTCTAAGGAGTATGGCTGGTGTATCTCGAGTTGATAGGGTTAGGAACGAAGTGGTGAGGGAAAGAACGGGTGTAAGAAATGAGTTAGCGGCTAGAGTGGATATGAATGTGTTGAGGTGGTTTGGCCATGTTGAGAGAATGGAAAATGGCTGTCTGCTAAAGAAGGTGATGAATGCAAGAGTTGAGGGGAGAAGTACAAGAGGAAGGCCAAGGTTTGGGTGGATGGATGATGTGAAGAAAGCTCTGGGTGATAGGAGGATAGATGTGAGAGAGGCAAGAGAGCGTGCTAGAAATAGGAATGAATGGCGAGCGATTGTGACGCAGTTCCGGTAGGCCCTGCTGCTTCCTCCGGTGCCTTAGATGACCGCGGAGGTAGCAGCAGTAGGGGACTCAGCAGTATGAAGCTTCATCTGTGGTGGAAATGTGGGAGGTTGGGCTGTGGCACCCTAGCAGTACCAGCTGAACTCGGCTGAGTCCCTGGTTAGGCTGGAGGAACGTAGAGAGTAGAGGTCCCCTTTTTTGTTTTTGTTTCTTGTTGATGTCGGCTACCCCCCAAAATTGGGGGAAGTGCCTTTGGTATATGTATGTATGATGTATATATATATATATATATATATATATATATATATATATATATATATATATATATATATATATATATATATATATATATATATATATATATACATACATATGTACATATATATACATCTACACATACATACATATGCATATATATACTTACATGTATACAACATTAATATCATAAACATATAATCATGTATATATCAATACTTATATCTAGCATAACACTATATAGCGCCACTATACTTATGCATACTATATAAAATAATTGTTTCCTTTAATGAATGGTAGCTTAGGTCTAAATATTAATTTCACAGCGACGTTAATTATTCACAATATATTCAATTCTACTTTAAGTGGTTAATGTTTTTTTATATAGCTTACAAATCTCTTTACATATAAAGGCGTCGAGTTTCTACATTCCATGACCAATATTCAAGTTGTTTTCAAAGGTTTCTTTTATGAAACTGGACTCTATGATGTTTCTTTCCACTAAGTTATTTGAATGAATCAATTTCTTTGCACCTGACCAATTAATAGGGTGATTTTCATCTCTAACGTGAGCAAAGAGTGCATTATTATCTTGTGCATACCTGACACTTTTCTTATGTTGTTCAATTCTCTTTTCTAGGGCTTTACCAGTTTGACCAATATAGTATTTTTCACAAGCATTGCATGGAATACGATATACACATCCCTTGGTAATGTCAGGAGAATTCTTTATTAAGGCTTTTTTTATTGTATTTTTACTCTTAAATGCTACATTTACATTGAAGTTTTTTAACAGTTGGGGAATTTCTTTAAATGAATCACAATAAGGTAGTACAAGTAAATTTTGTGTGTTGTAGTTTTTTCTGATATCATTACCGAAAAAAAAGTCTTTTTTGCTGTTCTCAGGGCATCATCTAACACAATTTCAGGATACTTTAGTTTTTTACCTATTGCTCTAATACTATTTATTTCGTCATCAATATATTCAGGGCTGCAGACTCGAAATGCTCTTAAAAACATAGAAGTAAATACAGATTTCTTAACTTTGTTGCCTTGGTTTGAGTAATAATGGACATATGCCAAGATATTCGTTGGCTTTCTGTATACACTAAACTTGAGACTATTATTACATCTATGTATGCGACAGTCCAAAAAAGGTAGGATACAATTATTCTCCAGCTCCATAGTGAAATTTATTGATGGTACCAAACTATTCAATCTAAGAAAAAAGTTATCTAAATTTTCATTTCCTGGCCACACACATATTATGTCGTCAATATATCGAAACCATTTTACATTATTATGTATGATGTTATTTAAGATTCTGCTTTCGAAAAATTCCATATATAGATTGCTCAATACTGGGGATAAAGGGTTTCCCATAGCCATACCAAAAGATTGTGCATAAAATCTCCCATTGAATTCAAATTTACAATCTTTTATACATAGTTTAATTAATTCTATTAAAGTGTGTTTGGAGAATGGTAGATTCAATTGTCTATTATCTAGTGTTTCAGATAAAAATTCCACCATGTCATCAATAGGTACTTTTGTGAATAGTGAGACTACATCAAAGCTGACAAGCCTACAGGTACTGTTAATCTGTACTTCATTCAGTTTGTTAATCAAGTCTACATTATTTTTTTATATTTGAATATGAAATGGTGTCAACTATTCACCATTTCATATTCAAATGTAAAAAATAATGTAGACTTGATTAACAAACTGAATGAAGTACGGATTAACAATACCTGTAGGCTTGTCAACTTTGATGTAGTCTCACTATTCACATAAGTACCTATTGATGACACGTTGGAATTTTTATCTGAAACACTAGATAATAGACAATTGAATCTACCATTCTCCAAACACACTTTGATCGAATTAATTAAACTATGTATAAAAGATTGTAAATTTGAATTCAATGGGAGATTTTATGCACAAACTTTTGGTATGGCTATGGGAAACCCTTTATCCCCTGTATTGAGCAATCTATATATGGAATTTTTTGAAAGCAGAATCTTAAATAACATCATACCTAACAATGTAAAATGGTTTCGATATATATATATATATATATATATATATATATATATATATATATATATATATATATATATATATATATATATATATATATATATATATATATATATATATATATATATTGTCACATTCAGGTTCAGTAATTGGCAGGTGTGAAAATAAAATAAGATTATTCTGCTTAATTTCGCTATTCTAGTATAGCTTTTATTAACTCTTCAATATATAAGTCACAAACCGCAGCATACACTTGTCAATCACGCTCTACTGAGCAAAACTTCTTAAGTAATATAATAGTTCACAGTATAATAATAATAACCCCCTCGCACTTCCAGTCTTAAACTGGGAGAGAGAGAAATCCCTTTATAACACGTGCGTTAGAGGCACCCACTGGTTGTGTCTCTCTCTAAAACAAAGGTTTGGATGTCGCCTCGGCTCGTTTACAAGGACTCCGCAAAAGCACAAATTCTATAACCATAAATATGTATCCATGAATAGCGGGGCGACATCTGTTGTGAAGGACTTAATGTACATATTACAAATTAAAATAAAGAAACTAGCGTTAGCTAGTAACAATAGAACAAGCACACAAGTTTTACTCTCATTATTTTCAGTAAACAACAGTTAACTACTTTAACGTGAAAAACGATAGAATAAGACAGTGCATAAACAATAATTATAACAAACTAAATAAAATGCTTATGATGATATACAAAAATCATTGTACATCAATATAATACAGGGCTGATATATAAATATATATGCAGAAATAAACTGTAGAATAAGACTGTGTATAAACAGTAATTATAACAATAAACAAAAATAAAATGCTTATGATAACACAAAATCCTTCTACATTAATATAATACAAGGCTGATATATAAATATATACGCAGATATATTGATTTGTGACACAGGCCCCCCTTTTAAGTATAAATTTTCAAATTTATACTCCCAACATTACAATTCAATTTATCAAGTTTTAGCCACCATTATCTGTATAGACATCTCATCAAAAAGTCAACCCGGCATTGTGACAAGAATTATCCCACTACCCTGCTTAGAAAATCAGCTCCAACGTTTGAACTACCTTTTATTGCTTCTACTCTGAATCGATGATTTTGCAAGAACATTGCCCATCTCATTATTCTGTCATTTGTAAACTTCGAACTGTTCAAAAATGCCAGCGGTTGATGATCCGTTTGTAACGTGAAGTCAACACCATACAAATACATTTTGAATTTCTGCAGAGCCCACACAATAGCCAAACACTCTTTCTCCATAGTGCTGTATCTTTGCTCCCTGTCCAACAGTTTTCGGCTGGCGAAACTCACGGGGAACAAACCATCCTCATATTCCTGAAGTAACACTGCCCCTAGTCCCACGTCCGAAGCATCTGTTCTCAAGATGAATCTTCTGTTTAGGTCTGGAAGGCGCAGGACAGGTTTATTAACCAGTATAGACTTCAGACTGTTGTATGATTTCTCTTGAGGCTCCTGCCACTGTACAACATTGCTTTTCCCCTTCTTTGTCAGGTCAGATAGCGGAGCAGCAATGGTTGCATAGTTTGGGACATAAGCACGATAAAATCCCGTAAGTCCTAAAAACAATCTTACCTCCTTCTTAGTCTTTGGTTGTGGGGCTGATTGAATTTTACTAATGTTGGTTTCCTGAAGACTTAAAGTGCCTCCCTGGATTTCATGCCCCAGGAATTGCACTGATTCTGAAGCTAAAATACACTTGCTTGGCCTAACTGTGAGATTTGCATTTCGAATACGCTGAAATAACTCTTGCAAGGTTTCTAAATGCTCAGACCATGACTTTGTGTGTACCAGTAAGTCATCTATATAGCTTTCCACATTATTGAGACCTTTAAGAAGTGTTCGCATACACTTAACGTATGTGGCTCCTGCATTAACCATGCCAAAAGGCATCTTAAGAAATTCATATTGGCCATCAGGAGTAACAAAAGCTGTCTTTGGGACATCTTCTGATCGAACCTTGATCTGCCAGTAGCCCTTGGTGAAATCAATCTTTGTAAAGAAATTGCTTTCTGATAACCTGGCAAAAACATCATCTGCTGTAACCATTGGTTCTGGATCAAATATAGTAATACGATTAAGTTTTCTAAAGTCTATACATACTCTATTTGACCCATCAGATTTCTTTACCATCACCACTGGCGAAGCATAAGGTGATGCAGACTCCTGGATGATACCCATGTCTAGCATATCTTTTATCTCTTTCCTAAGGGACGCTCTGACACCATATGGTACCGGGTATGGCTTACTCCTCACGGGTTCATGCGATGTAAGTTCTATTTTATGCTCACCTTTGTTTGACGTTCCAGGGATGTCCGTAAAGATATCTTCATACTCCCGCACAAGTTCTTTAATTTGACGTTCCTGATGCAGGTCAAGGTTTAAGCCAAACATAATATCCTTTATTGTTTCTGATCCAGAGGTTGGTGCTATTTCCAGTAACTCTTCATCCTCATGGATGTCTATACTCGAGTTGCTAACATTGTCAAACACAGCACACGCTGTATCTAAGATGACATCTTTTGCTCTTTGAAGATACTTCTTCAACATGTTGATATGAAAAGTTCTAACTTTTCCATGAATGTTTATACCATAATCATTCTTGCCCACAATATTCTCTACATTAAACGGGCCCTTCCACTGCATGAGTAGCTTATTGCTGTCTGTAGGGAGTAGAATCAGTACTTGATCGCCTACCTGAAGACTTCGAGGCCTGCATCTCCTATCATAGTAATGTTTGTATCGCCCTTGTGCCAACTTCAGTGCTTCATTTGCTAGTTTCATGGTCTCTTCCATTTTTTCCCTGAGCTCAAAGACATATTGATAGCTACTCTTGACTTCTGGCTCTTCAATGTCTTTTGTCCATAGTTCCCTCAAAATCTGCATTGGCCCTCTTACAGATCTTCCATATAGTATCTCAAAGGGGGAGAATCCTGTCGACTCTTGAGGAACTTCTCTGTAAGCAAACAACACAGCATTGATATACCGGTGCCACTGATTAGGCTTCTCTTGACATAACTTTTTCAGCATTTGCTTTAGAGTTCCATTGAACTTTTCCACCAATCCATTACACATTGGATGGTATGGAGTAGTTGTAAGTTGTCGCATGCTGAGGAGTCTAGCTACTTCCTTCATGCAGTCAGAGGTAAACTGTGTTCCAAGATCACTTAATATTTCTTCAGGCACCCCTACCCTGCTAAACATATCTACCAAAGCTTCTGCAACTGATTCAGAGTCAATGTTCTTCAAGGGCACTGCATCAGGATACCTACTGGCATGGTCCATCATAGTGAGGATAAACTGGTGTCCCTTCTCAGATGGTGGGTGTATCTTACCAATTATATCCACAGATACCCTCTTGAATGGAGTATCAATGATTGGCAGTTTCTCAAGAGGTACTTTTGTCACCCTACCTTTGCTGATTGTCTTCTGGCAGATGTCACAAGATCTGCAGAACCTCGTTATATCTGCACCCATTCCAGGCCAGTAGAACTCTCTGAGGACCTTCTCCTTTGTCTTCTTAGCACACAGGTGGCCCCCTAAGGTAGAATCATGAGCTAATGTCAGGACTTGTGTTCTCAGTGGTTTAGGAACCATAACTTGGGAGACTGGATTCCCATGGTTGATGTCTGGATGAACAAATGTCCTGTACAATAACAGTTTCCTGGTTTCAAACCGGATTACTTGCCTTCCTTTTCTCTCTTCTTTAGAGGTCCAAAACTTCTTCAGTGTGTCATCTTTCTTCTGTAGTCGACAAACTTCATCCCTATCGACTTCTTTGTACAGGTTACTGCCTGGCACTACCAGTGGAGAGGGTCTCTTACCCTCTCGCATTGCTTGTGCCCTTGTTGCCACTGCACAGGTCTCCTGGTCACAGGTGTCCTGCCACGCTGGGTCAGGGTCTTAAGCTGGTCTTGCACATGGGACGTTTCCAATTAGAAGATCATAGGGGGCGTCAGGAAGACAAACTGCATCCACTTCACCAATCAGGTATGGAGTGTTGATGTGGATTTTAGCCATTGGAGCTCTCCGGAAGGAGTTGTCAGCAAGCCTGACCAGCACTAAGGTTCCAGTGTAAAGATCAGGATCAACAAACTTTTGTTTGATTACCACACTACTACATCCAGAGTCACGCAACACCTGAACAATGTGGGATCCTACCCGACCTTTTGTCACTGGCATAGAGTCTTCATTGCTTGGAACACAAGCATTCATACAAGGGACTGCAAAACCATTCTCAAGGAAAAGCTTTCCTTCCTTGATGCAAGCATCTATCTTTGCTACATCCATTCCTGGAGGAGGGGCACTGATTGAACAGAAGGACGAGACTTGTGCCACTGGTGTCTGTGCCTCTTCAACACTTTTCTCAACATCCAAATAAGCGGTTTTGATGGTCTTCAATTTCCTGCATTCAGGGAGATCATGACCAAATTTATCACAGAACATACACTTCTTGTCATTTCTAGGACCCCTTGACTGATCTGAGAGGTGACACTTTGATGCTATGTGGCCGAGCTGGTTGCATTTGTAGCACCTTACATCTCTAGCTGAAGTCCCTTTGACTTGCTCATTGGGTGCATGCCAAGGATTCTCAAAAGCACTTGGTCCTGTCTGCTTAGGTGGTCGATACACAGGCTTTTTAGCTACCTTGGCCTCCTTATAGAGCTCAGTTCCATGCGCTGTGAGGTACTGCTCTGCTGCCTTTGCCAGGTCATCCAGATTAGCAGGGGCTTTTTCCTTCAAATGAACTTCCAGTGCATTTGAGACAGCATTGATGAACTGTTCCTTGATCACCAGCTGTTGGAGCTCAGCAAAAGTCTCATAAGCACCAGCTTGTTCCATCCACTTCTTGAGGAAGTTCTTGAGCTTGACAATGAACTGTGCAGGGCTCTCTCCTTCTTCTGGGGGTGTGTTCCGGAACTTTTTACGGAATCCTTCCTCAGTAAGGTCGTATCTTCTGAAGAGCGCTTTCTTCAAAATTTCATAGTCCTTTGCATCATCGTCAGAGAGCCGACCATAGACTAGAAGGGCATTCCCTGTCAAAAGAGCACTAAGAGACGAGGCCCACGTTGACCTGTCCCACTTGTGTGTGTTAGCATACCTCTCAAACCTAAACAAGTAGCTGTCAAGCTCATCCTTACCATCCACAAACTCTGGGAGGTTTGGGATTTTTGCTTTAGGAGAGTGGTTATTGATCACTGTTGGTGCCTCTACATGGTGTCGTGCTGCCTCTAGTTCAAGTTTCTTTATTTTTAGTTCATGTCGTCGCTCCCGCTCCCTCTCTTCTAGTGCATGTCGTCGCT
>NC_090743.1:93171528-93216528 GCF_036898095.1 Palaemon carinicauda | reverse complement strand
CAGTCAGCTTTTAAGATGAGATCTTATCGTGTAGATTCAAGTATATTATATATATTCGTCGTTAATTTCATTGTATTCTTTATTTAAGTTAATATATGTAAATGTGTGATATCTTTAAGAAGTAAATTTTTGTTTCATATATTTATGTTACGAAGTCTTACGTAAACTGTTTTAGAGTGCTATGTGACCATATGAAATATGAACAGGGGCAAGTGTACTATTCTTTTATACTTCTATAAGGTATTGCGTCACACTTATTTTGGGTACCAGGTGCTTTGGAAAATTCGTGGAAAACCTAGTAATAGGATGTTATCTTTTTTTTATTTCTGAGACAAAGGGCGAAGCTAACTGAAAGAGTTCGTCTCGTGTTGCATGGATACGGTCAAGTTAGCAATACTTGCTAACTCAGATGCCTTTGTCTGGCCCTTACACTTCCAGACCTCAATCCTGGAACATTCTGGAAGTTGCTAAGTATCTTATAAAGGAGACTCCCAGGATTGCGTTGATAGATGGAGTTTTCCAGCCTTAAGACAGCCATTTTCCCCTCTCTCTTATTGTCTCACACAGCTCAGACTATTGTTTTAAAAGTGTTCAGTACCTATAGTGTATCCTTCCAAAGTGGTTTCATGCCACATCATTTGTAGTGACTACTTCCATAAATTCTCTTCGAATTTTGGCAGCAGCGCTATAGGAAGTTTAGGTATTTGTATTGTGATCTGGTTATCTATTTGCATTAAGTGTCAAACTTAAATATTGTATGAAGATTTAATTTCAAGTGAAATGAGTGATTGTATAATTTTCATGAATATTTATTACTTTTGTCTTAGTCTAAAGTTTATTCAGATTTAATATTTTTCAAGTCAAGTAATTCTATAACTTTCAGATCACAACATTTTTGTCTTAATCTAAGTTTTGTTCAGATTTGATATTTCAAGTGATTTATTTGTTTTATCTAAATTCTTTTTAAAGGTTTCTAATCTATATAGAATATATTTAACTTTGTAAAAAGTATATTATTCCAATCATCATTGTTTAAAATAGTATTGGCTCCTATCTTGTTAAAGAATCGTAGTAAGTAATAGTTTTAATTAAGACTTAAGAATAATTACCAAGCATTAGTTTTGAGTATACTTAAGAGATCTTTAGATATTCAGTGGTTTATATATTGCTGCCTTGGATTTATTCAACTGTCTCAGAGTTCGTGTATTAATAATTCCATTTATAACAGTTTTCATGTAAAAGCAAACAAGTGAGTTTGCCATTTGAGAGTTTCATTAACTTGCTAGTTGTAATAGATATAATATTATATGTTTGGTTCCCAGTCACAAGCCATATTATAATATATTTTTTGGTGCCCAGACAGAGGAACCATCATCATAAAATATATTTTTGGGTGCCCAGACTTGGGAGCTCTCATCATGTAATATAAACATACGAATATGTATTATTTTTTCTTTAATATATATATATATATATATATATATATATATATATATACATATATATATATATATATATATATATATATATATATATATATATATATATATATATATATATATATATATATATATATATATATATATATATATATATATATATATATATATATATATATATATATATATATATATATATATATATATATATATATATATATATATATATATATATATATATGGACTCGGGTCATGGCACCAAAAATATATATCATATATTTTGGCTGGAAAGTTACACAAGCTCGTGAGTTCCAAGCTCACTTGAATAATACCTGAGCTCTGAGGAAATTGTATATCTCCTATACAGTAATATATAAAGGCGCTGAATATCCAAAGTTCTCTTACGTATACTCAAAACAAACTTGCTAATTATCATTAAGAACAATTCAAAACAATCTCCTAATTCGATTCTTAAACAGGGATATGAGAGAGTACTGTAAAAAACACTGGAGATCTAAATAATTTGCTCTTTACAGAAGTAAATATATTCTATAAAAATTTACAACACTTTGAAAGATTTTACACCAAAATAAGTCACTCGAATATTAAATATAATCAAAACTTTAGACTACGACAAGAAAATAATACTTATGAAAATTATATGCTCACTTTACTTGAAATATTAAACCTGAACAAAAGCTTAAACTAAGATAAGAAAATAATACACTCTGAAAACTATAGAATAACTTGTTTTCCTGGAAATTTAATTTACACAAATATTTAATCTTGATTATTAGTGAAAATAGTTAACCTTCAACACTAGTGATTAAATTCATATGGAAATTACATAAAGTAATTGATAAACATACGAGTTTTTAGCTCACACGACGTTTAACCAGATAGCAGTGCAAATATACTTCACGTTTTCACATAAGTAACATAGGGCCAGTTACAAAATTTATATAATGCCAGCACATACGAAAACACAATAAATTTTAAATCACTTATAATTTACACATTGCACACGATATATTTTGTAGATAAACCTATGCACTTTGGAGAGGACGCACTCGAGGAACTTGAGAAAGAGAGATGTGGTTGGCTTTTACAAAGGGAAAGGCTGGATTTCTTCAGCTGCAATGCATCCCTAGGGGCTAATGTATATTGACTTAATTATTCTAGATTCTTTTAGGTCCGGGGTCTCGAAGCTTGGGGGCTGGCTCTAGCGATGCTATAGTTGCCAACGATCTTTATCACACGCCTAACAACGCACCAGAAAGAAGACTCTTTCAGGTAGCTTCACCCACCTTCATCCTCAAACATTATAAAAAAAGATAAAAAATAACGCTGGGGTTTTCGAGAACCTTCTAAACCTGTGGCAAATATATCCCTTGCGTAATCTCTCACAAGCATGATGTAATGCCATAAAAAAAATTTACATAAGCCCTCGTTCATACCTTGTATAGTTCGTATGACACACTTAATTCAGGTTACGTAAGACTTCGTAGCAAAATACGAGAAATAAGAAGTTAATTCCTGAAAATAACGTAAATTTATATATACTGACTTGAATGAAAAATACCATGAAATGAAAGACGAAAGACTTACTCAATTTACATATAATTACTTAGGCCTACAAGAGAGGAACTTTCCTTATGTGCTGGCTATACACCTCTTGAATATGCAAATGAAATCCATGAATAAAATATCTAAACTACCCTACACCAGCTTCGTAAGAATATATACACACACACACATGCATATATATATATATATATATATATATATATATATATATATATATATATATATATATATATATATATATATATATATATATATATATATATATATATAAATATATATATATATATATATATATATATATAATATATATATATATATATATATATATATATATATATATATATATACATTACATATATATATATATATATATATATATATATATATATATATATATATATATATATATATATATATATATATATATATATTGAAGAAGAAGAAGAAGAAGAAGAAGAAGAAGAAGAAGAAGAAGAAGAAGAAATATTTACAGGTTGGGAAATGATAGGCAGAACAGTGTGTAAAGTATTCATATTGGCTATCCTAGTCTATTACATGAACAAAAAAGAACTTAATTATAATTCCAGTATGAATAATATTAGTTTAGTTTTTATACACTTTGACTCTGAGCTCTATCCATGGGTTCATGAATATTCTAGGTAGGTGTAGGTTAATTGCTTCCTGACTTCGTGTAATCCATTGTGACGGGCCGAGAGAGGAGTTGTGAAATCAAAGGCAGATTGGAAACAACTGAGTTATATTGTTGTGGAACACTCTCCTTATATACAAAACCTCAAGGCAACAGGACATGACAAGTTCACAAGACAGACAATATCACAAAGGAAAAACCAGACTTGAATTTTCATGTTCGTTTTAGTGCGAAGGAAAAGCGAAGATACAACCATGATATATACAAAAGGAATTATGTACAATTGTGTGAAACACAGTTGGTACATAGCTCCCCCCCTAAAAATGACATACTGTACATGTTAAATAGGGCGCCCTGATCTAGAGAGGCGAACTGTAGGCGGGTCATCTGGCAGAAGATAAGCAGGTTTTAGACGATCAATGGAGACCCAGTCTTCTTTGCCCCGAATGTTTAGGAGGAATGCTTTCGGACTGCGTCGGATCACAAGGTAAGGTCCCGTGTAAGGGGGCGTTAACGGTGGCTTGCTGGTGTCGTTGCGCAGGAAGACGTGCGTTGCAGAGTGCAAGTCCGTTGGTATGTGATGCTTCGCTGGGTGCTTGTAAGTCTGGCGGCACGGAGTAAATTTTCCCACGACGTGACGTATGCGCTGGAGATCGTCGGAGGAGGTTGTAGAAGGAAAAAACTCGTCTGCCGAGATGTCGAGGGCGTCTTTAGGAGTGGTCCTTAGTCCAAGGAGGACCCAGGGAAGCTGAGTAAACCAGTTGCAATCCTTGCAGCGGGACATCAAAGCTGCTTTGAGGGTGCGATGAAAACGTTCAACCATTCCATTGGCAGCGGGGTTGTAGGCCGTTGTGTGATGTAGGCTGATGCCCAGGAGATTCGCTAATGACGTCCATAATTGAGAGGTGAAAGTGGTTCCCCTGTCAGAAGTAATATGCTCAGGGATACCGAATCTTGAAATCCATCCAGAGAGTAAGGCAGATGTACATGAGGCGGACGTTGAAGTTTCCATGGGAATGGCTTCCGGCCAACGAGTGGAGCGGTCGATGACGGTAAACAGGTAACGATGTCCTTGTGATGTGGGTAGGGGGCCTACAACGTCGACGTGAATGTGTGGGAAACGACGCTGAGGTTGAGGAAAGGTGCCCACTCCTGAATCCGTGTGTCGATGTACTTTGGAAGTTTGGCGAGAAGTACAGGCGCGGACCCAATCCTTAGCATCCTTAGAAATGCCGTGCCAAATGAACTTTGCCTTTAGCAGCTGTGCAGTAGAACGCCACGATTGATGTGAAAAGCCGTGGATGAAATCAAACACCTGTCGGCGCATGGGAGAGGGAATCCAAGGTCGCGGTCTACCAGTACTGACGTCACAGAGGAGGTTGGTGTTGGAGTTTTCGAGGGGAAAATCCTCCCAACGGAGGGACGTGCAGGATGTCCTACAAGCTTGATACTCTGGATCCTGTCGTTGGGCTTCAGCCAGGGCGTTGTAATCCAATCCCAGTTGAACGGCAGCCAACGTGTTTCTTGACAGGGCATCGGCAACGGGATTCATTTTCCCAGGGACGTATTGGAGGGTGCAATTGTATTCAGCCACGGCGGAGAGATGTCGGCGTTGACGGGCGGACCAGGCGTCAGACTGTCGAGTGAAGGCGTGCACCAGAGGCATGTGGTCTGTGCGAATGACGAAGGGCGTACCTTCTAGAAAATGGCGAAAGTGACGGACAGCCAGGTGCACCGCCAGCAATTCTCGATCGAAGGTAGAATAACCCGATTCTGCCTTGGACAGTTTTCTGCTGAAGAAGGCCAATGGACGGGGCGAGCCTTTGACCACCTGCTCGAGTACTGCACCAATAGCCACGTTGCTGGCATCGGTGGAGAGAAGGAGAGGGGCGTGTGGGATAGGAAAAGTGAGAGCCGCAGCAGTTGATAGGGCCTTCTTTGCATTGCAGAAGGCCGCTTCTTGAAGGGGACCCCACTTCAGGTCCTTTGGCTTGCCCTTGAGGGAGGCGTAGAGGGGAGCAAGAGTGGCAGCAATGGCTGGCAGAAATCGGTGATAATAGTTGATCATGCCCAAGAATTCCTGCAGAGCTTTGACGGTCGAGGGCGTTGGGAAATTCTGAGCGGCTGCTACCTTCTCAGGGAGGGGATGGACTCCTTCAGGAGTGATACGGTGCCCTAAGAATGACACTTCGTTGGCGCCAAAGGTACACTTGTCGTACCGGACTACAAGGCCGTTTTGTTGTAGTAGGTCGAGCACGATGCGCAGGTGACGGAGGTGTTCCTCTTTTGAGGAGGAGAACACAAGTATGTCGTCCACATAACATACACAGAAAGGGAGGTCCCCTAAGATGCCATCCATGAGACGTTGAAACGTTGCCCCAGCATTACGAAGGCCAAAACAGGAGTAATTGAAGGTGTATGTGCCAAACGGAGTGGTGATGGCGGTCTTGGGGATGTCTTCTGGGTTCATAGGCACCTCATACTACCCCTTAAGGAGGTCGAGCGTAGAGAAAACCTTTGCTTTGTGCAGGTAGGAGGTTACATCGGCAATGTTTGGGAGGGGGTAGTGATCCGGATCTGTTTGCGTGTTCAGGCGCCTGTAATCCCCGCACGGACAGAGGGAGCCGTCTTTCTTCAGAACGATGTGTAAGGGTGACGACCATGGGCTGGAGGCCTTTTGGCAAAGGCCCATTTTCTCCATTTCGGCGAACGTCTGTTTGGCAGCTACCAATCGTTCCGGTGCCCGACGTCTGAATTTTGCGAAGACTGGGGTCCCGTCGTTTTGATATGGTGATAAATACCGTGCTTAGCAGGAACCGTGGGCGTTTGGCGAAGTTCTGGACGGAAAACTTCCGGGTACGACGTGAGGAGGTGGGCGTAGGCATCCGTGGGTGCGCTGATGTGGAGAGCAATGTTAGAGGGGGCGGGTTGAAGAGGTGTCGACAAGTACGAGTCTGCGTTGACCAATCGTCGGTGGGCGACATCAACCAGAAGGTGGAAATGAGAGAGGAAATCCGCACCGAGGATTGGCATTGTGACGTCAGCAACGAGAAACTTCCAATTGAATTTACCGTTTCCGAACGATAATGTGAGGCTCTCGTAACCTTAGGTGGGTATCGCAGATCCGTTGGCAGCTACGAAGCGGACGTTGGCATATGTAGATAGACTACGTTGTGCCTTGAAGAGTTTCCTTGGCAAAAGAGAACGACAAGCACCCGTGTCTACCAAAAATCGCACGCCCGTTCCTGCGTCCTGTAAAAAGAAAAGATTAGAAACATGGGAGGCCACCCCCACAAGCGATGGCCTACTTACACGTGTTTTGGCCACTGACAATCTTAGGCCCATTTCTTCGCGGTTGCCCCGAATCTGAAGTGGTAGTAGCAAAACTGCGGTGGATGGGAGGTAGTAAGTGGCTGTAGAAGTCGTTCTTTGGGGCGCGAGCGATTGGTGGGTGGTGGGCGGCTTTGTCGCCGCTTCGGCACGTCACGGGGTAGGCGTGTATGTCCTACGACATTCATGTCAGCTTCGGTTGACGTTGAATAGGCATCCTCGTCGTCAGGGGTGGAGGCGTTGATGCAGGTCTTGAAGTGGCTGTCCATAAGGGCGTCGGCTTTGGTCATCAAGTCCTTTATGGGTAAACTATAGACATCGGGTATGGCAGCGCGCACAGGTTCAGGTAAACGGCGTATCCAAAGGGCACGGAGTAGGTTCACCTCACGAGGAGAGCCGTCTGCGGCAGGTTGAAGGCGAGCGATACTGGTCATTTCCCTGAGGGCAAGCGAAGCCCTTTGGTCCCCCAACGGTTGTTGCGAGAGCTGAAAAAGCTTTGCTATACGGGTGGCTGGCGACGGCGAGTACTGCTGCAGAAGGTATGATTTGAGGTCGTCATACGCTATTGGGGTGTCTCCTTGTTCACAAAGACAGTCGGATATTTCTGGGAAGGTGTCCTCGGGTATCGCCGCGAGAACATAATCCGCTTTGGTGGTTGAGCGAGTCACGCCTCTGATACGAAACTGGACTTCTGCGCGCTGAAACCAAGCAAACGCCTCTCCGCTGGCAAACGATGAAAGTTTGAATGGAGCGGCCGTAGAGTCCGTCATAGTACCAACGATGGAGGGGCGAGGGGGTGGGGGGGGGAAGGCGGTGGAAGCAAGTCGACTTCCGGGGTCACCAATGTGACGGGCCGAGAGAGGAGTTGTGAAATCAAAGGCAGATTGGAAACGACTGAGTTATATTGTTGTGGAACACTCTCCTTATATACAAAACCTCAAGGCAACAGGACATGACAAGTTCACAAGACAGACAATATCACAAAGGAAAAACCAGACTTGAATTTTCATGTTCGTTTTAGTGCGAGGGAAGAGCGAAGATACAACCATAATATATACAAAAGGAATTATGTACAATTGTGTGAAACACAGTTGGTACACCATGATGCTATTAGGGATTCAGGGTTTTCTAATGAGTTCCCACCAACAAAAGCACTGAATTAAGTTCGTACTGGTTACTAAGTGAAATAATTCTAATTTCTTTACTTATGATAAATATTTTTTTTTTTTTTTTTTTTTTTAAACCCACACCCGTTGTATTCAGAACAATATGCAATACTTTGAGTTAAGGAATCCAACGATTATACTAAATTATATGAAAATATTTTTGTGGATATAACTTTGAGGAAAATTAGTGGAAAGAAAATGAAAATGAGACAACAAATTAATTACAACAGCATCGATAATGAATATGATCTTGCCCGATTAATAAAAATTTACTAAAACTCTGGTTCTTCGTCAGCTAGGATTTTCCGTAACCAGTCTACACTTAGGAAATAACTTTTTTTTTTTTTTTTTTTTTTTGTAATACACATTGTTTAGAGGATTGATCACCAATGTGGTTTTCCGCTGTTGACTATCCTCATAGTCTATTATTTATTCTCCGGCAGCGTCGCTAAGTAAGTTCTTTCTGCATAATAATAATAATAATAATAATAATAATAATAATAATAATAATAATAATAATAATAATAATAATAATAATAATAATAATAAAGAACAATCCTTATCCTTCCCCTTACAATGTGTTTCAATTAGAGCTAAGATAGCCAAACTATATTTCATAAATTCATTCCCCACTTCATGTAACTTCCCAATCTGATTAGTGGTTCTAACCTTCCGTTTACCAATTTTGATTTTTTTTTATTATTTATAAACCGGAGAATCTTAGCCCACAGCTTAGTCAAGGACTGTGGTCCATTTTGTCATCTTTGCTTTACATTGCAAGACTAAATCCATTGAAGATTCATTGGCTAGATCCTTGGCCATTTCCTTGTGATGCTCAGCACGTATCTAACTAAGGGGAGTGATCCCTTACGGTCCATACTGAATCTAGTAAAATCATCTGCCAGACATCAGAAGTAGAAGCCGAAGAAACCGTTTGCCTGTCGTCTTAAACACAAGAAGAGGGTCCTGTAATTTTGTGGAAAATGCCTATGCTATTCTACATCTGAGGAAAGAAAAACACATCAAATAACTAGCAAGTATCTGAAAATGGTCTTTGTATCATATAGTTATTAGGGAGGGATAAATCAATCATATATAATCACACATTCACACAGACGTGCATTCACTCACACACATATATTTACACACACACACACACACAGACACACACACACACACACACACACATATATGTATATATGTACACACGCACACACACACACACACACACATATATATATATATATATATATATATATATATATATATATATATATATATATATATATATATATATATATATATATATATATATATATATATATATATATATATATATATATAATCTATACACACACACACACATATATATATACATATATATATATATATATATATATATATATATATATATATATATATATATATATATATATATATATATATATAAATGCATATGTATATATGAATGTAAATAAATATATATATATATATATATATATATATATATATATATATATATATATATATATATATATATATAAATTTAAAATATATATATATATATATATATATATATATATATATATATATATATATGTATATATATATATATATATATATATATATATATATATATATATATATATATATATATTTACTATTTTTCTATGTCAGGCTCAATTTTCCAAGACCTTTGAGTAGTAGGGGAAGAGAGTAGTCATAATCGGTTGAGGTGGGGCTACGTGTACGTGTGTGCATACCTGTCTGAATATCTATCTGTCTTTTTTGACGTGTTGCGTGCACTGTGTATTTATAAACAGTATATATATATATATATATATATATATATATATATATATATATATATATATATATGTATATATATATATATATATATATATATATATATATACATATATATATATATATATATATATATATATATATATATATATATATATATATATATATATATATATATATATATATATATCATCATCATCATCAACCGTTATTAGTTAACTGCAGAACGAAGGTCTCAGGCATGTCTTCCTACTTACGTCAGTTTATGGTGTTTTTGGGCAATTCTACGCCCTTAAACTTCCTTAGCTAGTCAATTCATCATCATCTCTTCTTTCCCTCATTTCTAAAGGCTATTTCTAGGGACCCATTATTTTTTATATTTATGTCCATTCTGTCATTCTCATTACATGTTCTTCCAATATCCATTTTTTCTTCGTACTTGTGGTTTGCTTTAGAATCTGTGTTTCTCTTTTTCCATTTTCTTACTGTTATTCACTTCATTATTCTTTCGATAGCTCCTTGAGTTGTAATTAGTTCAAGTTCTAATGTTTTATTAAGGCTGCAAATTTTTTATGCATAAGTTAAATCTGGTAGGAACATCTGAGTAAATACTTCTATTTTCAGAGAAAGTGGTTTTACTTTTCATTATCTCGTAATATTTATCAAAATCTCTCCCTTCCATGGTTATCCTAATTTCATTTTCAGTCCCGTGTCCTTGGGAAAGACTTCCTGTCGGTCTTAAGTAATTTTAGTCATTAACAATCTCTAGATAACTCTTCTTTTGTTTTCTCTGCATTTTACTTGAGTATTATCTTAGTTTTACGCATACTCATTTTCAGTACTACATTGCTGTACTTCTTATGAAGATATCTTTAAGTATTTTAACATAAGATTCTTTTATTTCTTTTCTTTGAGGGTCTTTTATTTTTGCCCAAATTTTAACAGAATCAAAAGCTTTCTCGTAGTCTGTAAAGGCCTTACGTAATTACTTGACATATTCTGTGGATTTTTTTCATTAGCTGATTAATTACAAGGATTTGGTCAGTGTAATCGCCACTGCTGAAACCTGCCTGCTCTATTTGGAGATCAAAGTCTAGCTTCTCTCTACTCGACCAAATATGATCTTTGTAATTATGTTATATATTCATCATCATCATCATCATCCTCATCATCTCCTCTTACACCTATTGATGCAAAGGGCCATGGTTAGATTTCGCCAGTCGTCTCTATATAAATGATCTTTGTAACATGGGGCATCAAAGTCTTAAGTACTTATGGCCTCAAAAGGGCTTAATCGTGCCCTGGCTATGGCACTAGACAAGACTAGAGAAAAATGGTATGGTTTGGAGCGTCCCTCTCCTAGATGAGCTTCTTACCATTGCTAAAGAGTCTCTTCTACTCTTACCAAGACGAAAGTAGCCACTGGACATTTACAGTGCAGTAGTTAACTCCTTCAGTGAAAAAAAGAATTTGTTTAGCAATCTCGGTGCTGTCAGGTGCATGCGGACAGAGGAATATTTGTAAAGCATTGGCCAGACTATTTGGTGTATGTGTAGGCTAAGGAGACATTATTCGTAACCAGTGAAAGGGATCTAAATTAGTAGGCTACTATCTGACAAGTCAAAAGCCCCAATAACTCTCTTGCCGTAGTCTCTCAACGGAAGGATGGGGCCCAGGCCGACTTCCTACCAATGGGTATTTTTTTCTTTTCCTTATTCTAGAATCTATATGTCCTCGATTAGAGAGGAGAGAGAGAGAGAGAGAGAGAGAGAGAGAGAGAGAGAGAGAGAGAGAGAGAGAGAGAGAGACTTTGAAATGCTATTGTGTCAATGATTGTGACTGAAGAAAGATTCCTTGGATCTCAAAGTCTCCCTCCTATCAAGTGTTCTATTTGAGGGTAATGGTGGTCGTAGAAGTGACAGCATCGACCCGACATAGAAGTGGGAAAACATGTAGACAAAGATGAAGGTGGTCGTGAAAGTGAAACAGTCTTTTTACCGTTAAATAAAACGAATATTACGTTCCACAAGCACTATATATATATATATATATATATATATATATATATATATATATATATATATATATATATATATATATATATATATATATACACAGTATATATATATATATATATATATATATATATATATATATATATATATATATATATATATATATATATATATATATATATATATATATATATATATATATATATATATATATATATGCGTGTGTGTGTATCCTATGCCCCAAAGTAGATCGTGTGTCGAAAAGATACTAAGATGAAACGGTGATTATGAATTCATTGTATTAGGGTGAGTGTTGGTATTGTATTAAGTCTTTGTAACTGGACCTGTAGGAATGTTAAGTATTTGTATCAAGATCTGGTTATCTATTTCTCATTAAGTGTCAAACTTAAATATTGTATTCAGATTGAATTTCAAGTGAAACAAGTGAGTGTATAATTTTCGTAAGTGTTATTTCTTTTCTTAGTCTAAGGTTTGTTCAGATTTAATATTTAAAGTCAAGTAATTATATAACTTCAGATTGTAACATTTTTGTCTTAATGTAAGTCTTGTGCAGTATTAATTTTTTCGAGTGATTCATATTGTTATTACGTAAATTCTTTCAAAGTGTTGTAATTTATATGAAATATATTTATTTTTTTAAAGAGTGTACTATTTCAATCACCATTGTTTAGAATCATATTTGCTCGTATCCTGTAAAGAACCTAAGTAAGTTTTAAATAATTCTTAAGAATATTTACCCAGTTTGGTTTTGAGTGTACTTAAGAGATTTTCAGTGTATTATATATTGCTCTCTGTGAGTTATTTTACTATCCCGAAATTTTTGTATTAATATTTCAAAGTGTAACAGTTTTAATATAAAAGCAAAGAAGTGAGTTTGGAATTTGAGAGGTTGATTAACTTGCCAGTCATAGTATATATTATATCACATGTTTGGTTCCCAGTAATGAGCCATAGCATAATATATTTTTGGTGCCCAGACCCTGGAGCCATAATCGTATAATATATATATATATATATATATATATATATATATATATATATATATATATATATATATATATATATATATAAGAATACATACACGCACACACACACACACACACACACACACACACATATATATATATATATATATATATATATATATATATATATATATATATATATATATATATATATATATATATATATATATATATATATATATATATATATATATATATATATAGTGAGAAACCTCTACTTTCACGAATAGCTATCCTGTCTATACCATATTTACCTTACCCTCATCCACATTTATCCTCAAGCCAACCATCGCCAAAATTTTCTGACACTCTACATTCTATTCTGAAGAAGTGTTTTAATTCTTTCATTCTGCCTTTTCAGTATTGTCTTCGGCCTGGTCTTCAGCTGCTGATTTTCATTTCAATTTGTTGGACAGGAACTTGTGGTCCATGAAAATTCTTATTCTTGGTCTACGTATTAATCGCCATCGATCATTTAGTTATTTTTGAAAGTTGCATAGGATTTTACACGATTCTACTCATCCTTAGGACTAATGACGAGGTTCATAAACTAACTTCATAAGTTGCCAAATACAAATCGAGTTGAAGAGAACAAGCTCAATTATTCCTCCTTCTCTGATCCGATAATCAAACACAGGTTCCTCATATTGAGAGATTGTTGTAGGCCTATTTACCGTTACATTAAGAGAGAGAGAGAGAGAGAGAGAGAGAGAGAGAGAGAGAGAGAGAGAGAGAGAGAGAGAGAGAGAGAGAGAGAGAGAGGCATTCCCAGTTATTGAGAAATGGTCACTACAAATCGAGAGAGTTAAACATTAAACAGATTCTGTATTACGAGACTAATAAAGCAAATAGAGGCCTTTGGTGTGGGAAGTCTGCTGATATGTACATTTATGAAGGCTATTCCGCCCTTAACATTTCATCGTCCAAGATTTATTATCATTTTCATTATTAGTTACAATCCTAGTTGGAAAAGCAGGATGCTTAAGGTCCAAGGGATCAAACAGAGAAAAATAGCCGAGTGAGGAAAAAACACAAGGAAATAAATAATTATCAAGAGAAAAAAATAATGATTAAATCAAAATACTTTAAGAACAGTAATAACATTGTAATAAACCTTTAATATCTAAACTTTAAAACTTTTAAAAAAAACAAGAGGAAGAAAAATAAGATACAATAGTGTGACCGGGTGTACCCTCGAGCAAGAGAACTCAACCACATTGACAGTGAAAACCATGGTATAGGGGCTATGACACTACCTAAGAGTTAAGAACAATGGTTTGACTTTAGAGGGTCCTTCTAGTAGAGCTGCTTACCATAGATAAAGAGTCTCTTCTACCCTAACCAAGAAAAAAGTATTTTCTGAATAATTACATTGCAGTAGTTATCCACTTGAACGAAGAGGAATTGTTTGGTAATCTTCATGTTATCAGATGTATGAGGACAGAAGAGAATGTCGAAAAATAATAAGCTAGATTATTCGGTGTATGTGTCTGCAAATAAAAATTGAGCCGTAACCTAGCTAAGGATCCAGTGTAGTACTGTCTAGCCAATCAAAGGATCTAATCACTCTCTAGCACTATTATCTCAACGGGTGGCTAGTGTGCAGGCCAGTTATAATACAAATCAGCTTTGAAAGCCAATTTTACGTTCTTCCTATTCAATATTACGATATAATCGTTCGGTATTTCGAGCCTTAATTGGACCAATCTATTATTTCCTAAATTAGTTCAAAAGTAAATGGCCTCCACAGGGTGACCATTTGTAACGGCTAAATTTAATTTTGGAATAAATTTTGTCGAGATGGATATTTTCATAAAAAATGCTCTGATAACATTATCTCGGATTTTACTGCATTGAAAGGGGCTACCAATGAATTTCCACTGTAAGAACTACCAAATAATATATGAAGAATGTTTTATGTCAGAATAGATACAAAATATTTTCCTTTTATACAAAATGTTTGTAATGATGGTTTCGTTTCGAAAAATCATTTTGATTAAGTCCAGATACAAACGGAAGTTTCCTAAATAAACTACACACTATACATTGCATATTTCTCTCTCTCTATCTCTCTCTCTCTCTCTCTCTCTCTCTCTCTCTCTCTCTCTCTCTCTCTCTCTACTATACTTATGGCCATCGTTCTCCCATGTGATTGTTTTCTTTTATATGTATTGACGTTTGCTTAATTTGAAATGTAATTCTTCTCAAAACTTAAAAGTTACCCTAATCTTAAAAAGGTGCTTTATAATCTTCATATACCTTTGTGGAAAGACGTATTTTGAGAATATTTATTTCTCTATGGAATATTTTAATTGTTAAACATTTGAAATATTTGCAGATTCAGTTGCGTGATGAATAGGTTGTAAACTGAGAATCTTGAGTTACTATAATCTATACAACCTACAGGGGTTTTTCCCTTCGTATATGCCATCTCTACTATAGTAAAAAAACTTATTAATCCCAACAGGTACTGTAATAAACATAGCAAGATATATACAAGTTTTTGGACTCTCTACACTTTCTCCGGAGACATGTTAACTGAACTGTTACTCATTTTCACTAACCTAAGAAAAGAAGTCTTAGTTGATAAAAATCAGAAAATCAAAGCTGCAGCTATGAACTTCAGTATCATAACATTATTAAAATCTTAATAAAACCTTCACATTATGGTTACAATATTGCTTCTAAAAAGAAATGAACCTATTATTAGTATACTTAAAGGGTTGAAGGACATTAAAAGTATGGAATAAGTAACAAATGAAAACACCAACTCTTAAATAATTATAATACAAGCGAATAGAATTAAAATGAAGTAAAAACGTAAGTTCAGTTCAGTATGAAAATAATTACTATAAACACAAATAATGAGGGAACACCTTTGTCGTTTGAAGTTATTGGAGATTTGTCTTTTATATAAATTACCTCTGTGGTATAAAAACTTAATTTATTGCAACATGACTAGAACTTTTTGTGAAGCATCTTATTTCTAATTCCTAGTGTCTCACAATAGTTGATGTGGAGCTGCTAGTGTTTTTGTGATGACGATCGACATAAGTTGAGTTTTCTTGCATCTTTTCAGCTTCCTTTACTTTTCTAAACGTTGACTTCTATCTACACTCTATTTTCTGTAGCCTAAATGTTATTGGAGTTTTGTTCATTTCTTCTTTGCGGAATAATTTCATATAAAGTACTTATACTCATGAATTGATTATCATTTTATATGTATAATAAATATCTTCATTAAAATGAATACCCCAAAAATACTTCTTTCTTAAAGAACTTAGTAGATTAGAAAGAGTAACGACCGACATGAGTCTCATCTCCAAATTCATTGGATAACCTTAATCTGTCTCTTTCACTAGAGTCCATCAAGAGCCTCTGTATTGTAAATATCCAACGGCCATTACAAAGCTAAAATTTTCGGGCACTGATGTGTCCTACTCATTTCCATAATGGACATCACCAGCCTCTAACTCACTCACTGAGGTTAACAGATAAATGATGAGTTTCGGGAAGCGATATCAACGCTCCTTTTTTTTTTCTTGTTCAGTAATAAAACAATGGCTCTTCATATTCATAGAGAGATAGAAACATCAACAGCAAAAGCAGAAACCTAAATCATATACGAGACAAACAAAGCAAGTATGATGGGTTCTGAATCTTTTATTTCTGTAAACTTGATCAATCCATGACGAAGCATATTTCTACATCACTTAACGCCCGGCCAGTAAGGCCATAATTGGGAGTAGAGGACGAAAAACGCCATATCCTGAAAAAAAAATGCTCTGATCTTCCTATGACAATGGAGAATGCGTATAGGAAATATTTTGTCCAAATTCCTCTTACTTTAATAGTTACAGGGTAATTAGTAAAAGTAACCCAATAAGCTAAAAACATTGTTCCCTACAAGAAAATGTAGTGTTTCTACTGTTATCATAAAATTTGATGATTATTACATTTAATATAAAACAAACTATGAGCCATGGCATCTGTATAAATTCTATGAGTCACTAGACAGGAAGTCCAAAGTCATGAACTCATGAATGATTATAACCTTTAGTGCTTCCACAAACCTCCGAAACATTACACGTGAATTTTGACCTCTAACATTTGCCCGCTTTTACGTGTCTGTTTTTCTTGTTTTTGGCAAGAATTTCATCATGCCAAAGAGGACAAGACAATTTCAACATCTCGCTAACATAAGGAAGAAGAACACTCGCTCTAATGAAAATTCAGAATTGGTAATATCGGCGATATTAGAGGCGTTAGTGAAGGAGAGAGAAAGAGTGTGTGAATGAAGGAGCGATCGTCTCGCCTAAAACAGTGAAGAAGAGCTCATAAAACAAAGTTTGCAGGCCATTAAAGAGTTAATTTTGTTTCTCATGCAACCGTGCTGGACCACAATTTTAGGTATAGGAAAGCGACCACGTTCACTGGAATGAAAATTTAACTAGTGGTTTGTGACGTATCTTGAACTTCAACATAAAGAAAGGAGAACAAGTTAAACCAAAATAGAAAAAAAAATAATTTCAGGCAAGGAAGAATTGAAGAAATCAAGAGTATGTGAAGCAGGGGCATTTAAGGATAAATCCTGTCCAGAGAGAGTAGCTTGGGCAGCTATGAAACCCTCTCGTAGGAGAATAATACCCTACGAAAGTAAAAGGCAGGGGGGGGGGGGCTGGAGGCCAGAGCCTAAAGAAGTAAGGGAGGGGGGAGGCAGGAGCCTAAAGAAGTGAGGGAGGGTGGAGGCAGAAGCCTAAAGAAGTAAAGCCTACCTGACACTTGCGCGAATTTTTGCCACGCACTAGCATGCATTGATGCACGCCAGTGTGTGCCACTTTGTGGCACGCACTGGTGTTTTTCCCGCACTGTTCACGACCAGTTCGCGCATCGTTCACGCGACGTTCACGCAACGGTCACGCGATGGCACAAATTGGCACGCGTAGTTCACGAGAAGTTCACGACACGTTCACGCGAGTTCACTCATCATTCCGCATCGTTTCCGCATCGTTCACGCCAGTTCACGCCAGTTCACGAATTGGCCACTCCATATAAAAACGGGGCTTCTCCAACCCGAGGACATTCTTGGATTGGCTTCGGAAGAGACAATAATGCTTTCTGTTAGAGACACCATTGCATTGAGGAGAAGAAACGTATCTTTTTCGTTTGTATTTTTTGTTGCCCTTTATTTTTGTTTCAATAAGAAAGCATTTGATTTACATATAAATAGCAGACATAAAATATGTACAAGTATTAACAAAGTATTTTATTTTAACATTAAAAGCAGCAAACATGAAAAGTTTTTAGGCTGTTGATTTTAAGGTAATAGAGAAAAAAGTGTGTTGAAATAAGAAATCATTTTATTTTTACATTAAAACAGCAAACAGAAAAAATTTGTTTTGCTCCTAATTTTAAGGTAATAAAGAAGAATAAGTATGTTGATGAAATAAAACATAATTTTATTTTTACATTCAAACAGCAAACTTAAAAATTTCTTGGGTTTATTTTTCAGTTCCTTTTTATTTAAAACAAAAGTTTTGGGTCTTGATTGGTAATAGAGGAAAATAAGTGTGTGCATGAAATAAGACATCATTTTATTTTTACATTCAAACAGCAAATATAAACAATTATTTGGTTTATAGTTTTCTTTCCTTTTCATTAATGTTTTTCGTTTCCTTTTTGTTTCTCTTCATTATAAAGTTATAGAAATAGTTTGAAATAAGACATCATTTTATTTTTACATTCAAACAGCAAATATAAAATTTATTAGGTTTATTTTTCTTTGCTTTTCATTAATTTTTGCGTTTCCTTTTTGTTTCTCTTCATTATAAAGTTATAGAAATAGTTTGAAATAATATATAATTTTTTTTTTTCACATTAAAACAGCAAATATAAAAATTTATTAGGTTTATTTTTCTTTCCTTTTCATGAATTTTTTTCGTTTCCTTTTTGTTTCTCTTCATTATAAAGTTATAGAAATAGTTTGAAATAATATATAATTTTTTTTCACATTAAAACAGCAAATATAAAAATTTATTAGGTTTATTTTTCTTTCCTTTTCATTAATTTTTTCGTTTCCATTTTGTTTCTCTTCATTATAAAGTTCATGCCACTTCCCGCATCGTTCACTCCAGTTCACGCCAGTTCCCGCACTGTACACTCCAGTTCACTCCAGTTGGCGCATCGTTCACGACTATTTCACGGCCATTTAGTGCGTGCCAATGCGTGCCACAAACTTTAAACATTTCAAAGTTCTGGGCACGCATGGCACGCATTGGTACGCTCTGGCACGCGAGTTCCCGCACTGTTCACGACATTTTCACGGCTCGTTCACGCGAGTTCGCGCATCAATGCGTGCCAGTGCGTGCCACGAATGCGTGCAAGTGTCAGGTACCCTCAAGGGAGGGGGGACGCAGGAGCCTAAAGAAGTAAGATATTGAGCAAAGGGATCGTCATTTATGATTAAATTATGATAAATAACATTGCTCTGGTTTATAAGTATCCAAAAAGGAACATAAAATTCATAATAATCATGATTTAAAAATATTGTCTTTGTGAAAATACAAAAAAAAACTATCAACGGCCGTATCTCAAAACTATATTTATCGACCTTCAAATACTATTTTCTCCATTAGTGTTAAATATATTAAAATTGGGTATATAACTTACAAAGCCATTATAAAACAATCAATTTTTTTTCCTGATTTATAAGGTTTATTTTTTATCATAATGAAAAAGTTCATATAAAGCCAAAAAAATTACCCCAAAAATAGACTATTTAATTGGAGGTCTACATCAGGTCTATATAGGATAGCAATCCCTGGTCTTAATATTAAATATCAAGAGAGAGATAGATTTTGAAAAACTTTAAAAATACTCATTTTCAGAATCACCCTGGCGTCTCAAAACTGAAGTTCAGAGCCAAAATTCCTATGCAGTTTGGAGATGTCCTAAGTCACCTTATTAAATGGCATGAATGGCAAAGTCCTGTCCTTAAAAATGGCACTACCTAACCGGCCTTCTTAAGGCTGTCCCACTACATTCCGTTAGTTTTTCAACCCTTTATTTCAAAGTGGCAACACTATAGATTTCTAAATTCTTTAACAAATATGTGGCATCACTATGTGTGACATCCCAAATTTATTTCGTGATTTGATGATATAAACTTTCGTATGAAAATACTAACACTTTTTCATTAAATGAGCTCTGGCAATTATATCTCGGATTTCAGTGAGAGTTTTGCCTGTCGTAATACATTTATTAAAAAAAAAAGGATGCTGGGTTCCTAAATGATTTCTATTGGATGAAACCAATATTGATACTAGGGAACATTTCTCTTTTAGTACCGAATGGTAAAAAAGAAACAAACAGATTAAGTCATATTGTGAAGGATTCGTATTTTAAGTTAACTTATACATTAATACAAAGTGGGTTTAAAAATGGAATGAGCGGAAGTCCCAACGCCCCTTCCTCCAAAAAAAAAAAGGAGGAAACAGTTGGATATCGTATATTTTGGAAGTTACAATAATATTATTTTATCTCTCTCTCTCTCTCTCTCTCTCTCTCTCTCTCTCTCTCTCTCTCTCTCTCTCTCTCTCTCTCTCTTTATCAAATTCATGAATTCTCAGTCAAATAACTTTGTTTGAGCAGAGTATGTGATTTGCAACCGATGGAAGACACCAAAGTTAAACTGAGGGCGGGAGAGAAGAAAGGAAACATAACAGAGGGTAGATCAGCAGGTATTGAAATTAATGTTTTTAAAGGCCGATGGAACATTGCAAAAGTCCTTTACTTATGTCTATACTATATCGCTACCCAGCTACTCTCTCTCTCTCTCTCTCTCTCTCTCTCTCTCTCTCTCTCTCTCTCTCTCTCTCTCTCTCTCTCTCTCTCTCTGTACAAAGATACTTTATACCTTATCTTTAATACTCATTTTAAGCAGAATTTCGTGTAACTTGAAACTCGTAACGGTCTCAAGCTCCCATCAAATAGCAATTCAAACGTGTAATCTTGTTACCAGATGCAGAGAGGTCTTCGTTATATATTATATTTCAAATATGTATTTTAATGCTGTTGCTCTTCTGATTTTAATGTTGTTGCTCTGTTGGAGCCCCTGGGCTTATAGCATCCTGCATTTGAGTCTAGGGAAGATTTTAAGAAACCTTTCTTGTTGGTGAGTAATCAAAAATTCATAGGAATAAAAGAGAAAAGAGTGAAACAAAACACAGATATAATAGGAGTTGAAAAAGAGTTAGCAAGTAATAATAATATGGGCTTATCCTATATTTCTTTTGTAAAAACTTCTCTCAATGTATATATTTCATGACAAGTAGGTATTTAGTAAATGACTCCTCTGTTTATTTTTCTGCATTATTGTCTTTTCTCATTTACGTCTGTGAGCGTTTCCGAAATTCTGCATTTTATAGGTTTGACCGTCTAGCACCATTATTGGCATGATTTCAATTTAGCAGCATAAGTGTTATCTATATAACTCTTATCTATACGTAAGTTTTAATCTCCTCAATGTATCTGTGGCAGTCTGTGTGTTTTCCTGTCTTTAATGCCCAATCTCTAATTTGGTACCAGATTTAATATGTTCATCTTTTCCTAACCTTTATATAACTATATAACTACACACACACACACACACACACACACACACACACACACACACACACACACATATATATATATATATATATATATATATATATATATATATATATATATATATATATATATATATATATATATATATATATATATATATTTTATATGTGTGTGTATGTATGTATGTATGTATGTATGTGTATATTTCTCTGATGTTTATGATTTTTAAAAATCATAAACAAAGAAAAAAAAGAAAATAATAAAACATACTAATCTTGAAAAGAGGAATGTTACACACTTTCACTATGATACCAATATTGAATTTGTGCAATAGATCGCCACATATTCCAGTGATTTCATGTAATCACTGGAATTTTCAGTGATTATATGTAATCATTAACACTCACAGTGATTACACGTATCTCTGAAAATTTTAGTTATTTCATGAAATCACTGATTACATGTTTTTACTGTGATATATATATATATATATATATATATATATATATATATATATATATATATATATATATATATATATATATATATATATATATATACAACACTTTAAAAGAATTTACACTAAAGATATATCACTTGAAATATTAAATCTGAACAAAACTTAGACTATGACAAGAAAATATTACACCCTGAAAATTATAAGATCACTTGACTGCAAATATTAAATCTGAACAACTAAATTTTACACAAATATTTAATCTTGATAATTAATGAAAATAGTTAACCTTCCACACACTAATGATTAAACTCTTATTGAAATTTAAATAAAAGTAACTGATAAACTTACAAAATTTTAGCTCACAAAATTTTTTCAACCAGACAGTAATACAAATACACTTCACATTTTCAAATAAATCTGAAAGGGCCGTTTATAAAGATTTATATAATACTAGCACGTACAATAACACAATAAACTTGAAAGAAACTTCAAAGTTTTAGTAACATTTTAACACACTGCATACAATATATGTTGGGTATAAACTTATTCACTTTGGAGAGGACACAAACTGAAGGTACTTAGAGAGAAATGCCAACTTGGCTCTTACCAAGGGACAGGGTAGTTCTCTTCTGCTACTATGCATCCCTTAAGGCATATATATATTTATTTAGAAGCTTGGGGGCCGGCTTTAGCAGTGTAAAAGTTGCCAACGATTTATCGAACAGCAGAATCAAACCTCACTTGCAAGGCAACCCTCTCTCAGCAGCTCCATCCACCTCCATGCTCGGAACAAAAAAAAAAAAAAAAAAACTCTGGAGTTTTCAAGAACCTTCCAAACACGGCGAATTATAACACTTGCTTAATTCCTCAGAAACATGATGCAATACCTCATGAAAACATAAAAAAATTACACAAGACTTTGTAACAAAATACGTGGAATAAAAAGTCTATTCTTAATAATAATGTAAATTTACACATACTTACTAGAATGAAAAATACAACAAAATGAATAACGAAAGTCTTAAGCAATTTAAATACAATTACTTATTCCTACAAGAGAGGAATTCACCCTACGAGCTGGCTATTCACCTCTTAAATACACAAATGAAATATACGAATAAAATATGTACTCTACACTAGACCAGGTTCGTAAGAATATATATATATATATATATATATATATATATATATATATATATATATATATATATATATATATATATATGTGTGTGTGTGTGTGTGTGTGTGTAAGTGTGTGTTTATACGTGTGTATATATATATATATATATATATATATATATATATATATATATATATATATATATATATATATATATATATATGTGTGTGTGTGTGTGTGTGTAAGTGTGTGTTTATACGTGTATATATATATATATATATATATATATATATATATATATATATATATATATATATATATATATATGTATATATACACATACATATATATATATATATATATATATATATATATATATATATATATATATATATATATATATATATATATATATATATATATATATATATATAAACTGTATACGTGTCTAGGTAACAAACCTGATTTCGTAAATCGAGATAGTTGAAATTTTGACAGCCAGAATATGCGACACACATGTCATATATGCCCCATGTCAACGGATAATGAGACATCGGAACATAGGTTTTTTCACTTCAATACAAAAACGTTTGTGGATACACAGTACACAGCGACACTCTCAGGCGAGTACCTTTGTTTAATGATCGCTCGAATGGTACTGCCCAACCCTTGGCAAGTATGATGCAATGTTGCGCTATCAACATGCTGAATTGTTAGGTTTTGTGGAATTCTCCCAATAGGGTCTCAACACATTACCTTAAGAGAATAGGGACATGTCACGTATAACAGAATTCCGTGATCACGCACTACAATTGGTTGGCATTCATAGTACTCTTAAAAAGTTCATTAATCTCACTGTATAAAACACATATTTTGCATACAATGATTAGGATATTACTTCCCCCTCCATCCGGCAAGAGGTGCGCACTCGCCCTCTCTAGTCTATGATATATGGAGGACACTCCGACCCAGAACAGGGTGAAGCATGTCTTAGACATAAATGTAACATAAAATTTGTACATAAAAATCACTCTAAAAAATAACACACATCTTCCACAAAAAAAAAGTAAAAATGAAATATTACAGGTAAAAGTGTACACAATATATTACCAAATAATTCAACTCATTTCTTCTTATGACCTCTGCAACTAAAACACAAAATACTCAAAGTGAAAAAAAATCATAGTAATATCAGTATTACACAGCCTCATCAATAATCTCCCTCTGGTTGCGGGCAATACGGGCCTTTTGGGCAAGACATGGTTTAAGAATAGATATTCCTTCATCCCTCGAATTTACTTGTCCGGGTTTACGGCACAATTTTGCAACATAACTCACCATCATCGTTTCGCCATTTTTAAAATCACTACTACACTTGCACTTGTAACTGTCAATCGGTGGCCACTAGCCTTTTTCTCGAGAAAATCATTCATCTTCCCACCTTTCTCATAAGTATAAAGTATTCACATCTACATATTCTCTAACAGTGCCTTTCATCGAGGCTGAACTTTAATCCTGTGGCCACTTGCCCTTCGGGTACCGCCTCGGCTCCAGCAACCAGGTATCGTGTAATACATGAATAATACTACATCGTTCTGACAGATCTCATCTGACTTATTTAAACTCTCTTTGTTTTTAGGTTCATTCAGTAGTATGTCATACATATTGCTACAATCAGAAATATTATCACAACACTTAATTATACATTAAGCATCAACATAAAAACAAATTGTTGTTATCATGTTTATCTAAAACACGCCAAAAGAAGAAATGAGATCTGTTCAAATACAACAACAACGAAGAAAATAAATTCTACTCATCAACTCGAGGAATGTCACGTATGCAGGGGTAAGGCGGTACACTCTGATTGACACTTTGGAAAACTACGGCTTCTGGCACCACATGTATGTGTGCCTGATGATGTTCAGACACTGTGCCGTTAATAATGCTTTGTATCACTATTGTGTTGGATTTAACCATTTTCACTCGGTATGGACCGAAATACGCTGCCTCTAGTTTGTGTTTCCTAGGTTGTAATCGTGTGAAATACACACGATCGCCCACGAACACTTTTACCCGTGCGGTTTTGACCCAACCATCATATTTTGAGCTGTGTTTTTGATTAGCTCTTTTCAAAAACCTTTCAGTGGTGTTCATTACTCTCCTTAAAAGATTTAGTATATAGACACGGTATTGCTCAGTTGAATAATTTGGTAACTGTTGCAAATTAATTAGAACCGTAAATGTTAACACAGGATACTGTCCATGCACTAAAAAGAAATGCGTGTCCCTGAGCAAAGCATTATATGCAATGTTCAAAACTAGCTCAGCTGTAGGAATCATGGCGTGCCAATGAAGGGGGTCGTCAGCCACTAAGTAACGTACAATTTGCACCACATCCTTATTATGTGATTCCACTAAGCCATTAGCTGAAGGCCTATATGTGGTCACTGAAAAGTGTTAAATTTTGATCAAGACCGATCTTCCCCTCCCCAATATCCCTGTCTTGAAAATATAATGACATGCTGCTTGGTTATGACTGTAAGGGCCCTCCCCCCTCTAAGTAAGAGTGGAGGATAATCCAATGGCAATTGACCATAGAAAAGCCCCCCCCCCCCCCCCCCCCCCCCCGCCACTACCTGCCGTGTACCTGGGGAGTACAGAAGAGCTTCAGTTTGGCCATGCTTAGTAAAGACTTTTATGGCACCATTTGACTCGGCATCCTCTCCTCCTTGGAAACAGTTCCTCCATGAGGTCGCAAAGGGTCGACTAACAGTTATGTCCAACTTTATCGTTATTTACATATTTACTGATATATCAATAGGCTGATACACACACAAACCCACACACACACACACACACACACACACACATATATATATATATATATATATATATATATATATATATATATATATATATATATATATATATATATATATATATATATGTGTGTGTGTGTGTGTGTGTGTGTATACAGTACATATTATACACATATATATATATATATATATATATATATATATATATATATATATATATATATATATATATATGTGTGTGTGTGTGTGTGTGTGTGTATATATACACACACACACACACACATATATATATATATATATATATATATATATATATATATATATATATATATATTTATATGTGTATATATATATATATATATATATATATATATATATATATATATATATATATATATATATATATATATATATATATTATATGTATATATTTATACATATTATATATATATATATATATATATATATATATATATATATATATATATATATATATATATATATATATAAACACACGCACACACGCACACACGCCTAGCCTCATGGTTCAGCAGAATTAAGGGCATATGTAGACAATTTCCTCTGCTTGTGCTTTTACGAATATGTATAATTGCAGTTAATTATATTTATTTCACAATAGCTTACGGATTCATGTAACAATATGAACATTCCAGCATAAAAATATATATCATATATTTTTTTAGGGCAAGAAAAAAAAAATCTGTAATCTATCAACAATTGTTTAATAATCTTTCCAACAATATATATATATTTTATTTATGTTCTTTGTGGAAAATCAATTCAGGTCCCGAATTCTGGCTTCGTTTTCTATTTATCTTTATTTTTTATTCATTTACAATAAAAAAAAGTACCTGTGGGTAGGTTGAAAAATATAAAAATTGCAACATTTTGCAATCAGTCCTATATCAGCAATGTCATTTATATCAACATGATTGCGTTACCGTGAGAGACAATTCATTTTTACATAATATTCATACGAAATGAAAATGTTAGACATATATCTTATATTTTCCATGATTACTTTCTCTTTTTAAATATCTGTTTTTTGCCCCCCTCCCCCCAAAAAAAAATAACGTAATCACACATTTTTCATATTTTTAAGGAAAACTAGTAGCTCATATATATATATATATATATATATATATATATATATATATATATATATATATATATATATATATATATATATATATATTTATTTATTGCTTTTTTCATCGTGCAGAAGTGTCCATAATAACTTTTCCGTAAAAGTACCAATTACATACCGACGCCAAATAATCTTACTAAATTGCGTTAGTGGACCCTCCAAAAGTGCTATAGAGTTAAAAGTGAACATCCTCTTTCTGATATATCATATTGATATTGGATATATATAAAACATGAAGAAGACTGGAATGGCCTTTTGAACGGTATTTTTCATTTGAATTGTTCACAATATATAAAAGGTTCCAGTCAGTTGTTCTCTTGAATCAAAATCTGTTTATCAGCAATTTGGTTATCTCGTGTGTTAAAATAACGAGTGATAGAGAAATTCTGATAAATTGATTACAGATATGCTTATATGGGCAAATGATCAGATTTGGCATTGAATAACTATATCCAGGTAAGAGCTGTTGTTGGAATTTATACTACAATTGTAACAGGGTACGATTTGAAAAAGAAAAAGAAAAAAAAAAAAACTCTTTCTGGCTTTTTAAATATCTGTAACAGGGTACGATTTGAAAAAGAAAAAGAAAAAAAAACTCTTTCTGGCTTTTTAAATATCTGTTTTTTGCCCCCCTCCCCCCAAAAAAAATAACGTAATCACACATTTTTCATATTTTTAAGGATTGTAATCTTATATCATGAAAAGGTTTAATCATTCCTCGACATTAAACGAAAACTAGTAGCTCATATATATATATATATATATATATATATATATATATATATATATATATATATATATATATATATATATATATATATATATATATATATATATATATATATATATATATATATATATATATATATATATATATATATATATATATATATATATACTACCTTTAAACCTTTATTTTTTGGTATAAACTTTATAGTTTCTCCTTTACTTTAACCAGATGCTTCTGTTACTCACTGTGACCATTTTGGCTGATGTGTTTGACGCTAAGCAGAGGGACGAGAAACTCAATCCTAATCATTTCAGTTTACCTGAGGCTAAACGAGCTTGTTTAATGTCTCTGCCCTGATACTTACGGAGGTGTAAAACAAAATGGTATTTTTCGTATGTGTTTTTCCATAAATTCTGCAGATTTCTTAGCTCCGAAGTTATCAGCTATTTTGGGAAGTGTGCAAGATGATGTTATTCCATTTGCGAAAATGTGATTTTGGTAGAACTGTTGATTTTTGTCAAATTCTATAACTACCATAATATCTTAAGAATTTGAGCGCCTTTTGACAAAACTTCCAAATAGTTATGTTGAAGTGATAATCTTTATTTTGTGGTGCAGCTTAGCTTCCACATGGGCCTTGAACCACGGGATATCTGGTTTATAATTTATAATGCTGTACAGAAATCCTTTGATTGTCCTTAATCCAAGTGCTGCAATTGATTCCTTTTTAAAATTCAAACAGTTCGGAGCAGGTTGAGTAATATAATGCAAGTTTTAAGTAGTATATTGCAAAGAGAAGTATTTGATGATTGCCATGTTGAGTATAGGCTTATACTATATTTTCATAAGGGTAGTCTTCTTGACTCATTACTTTTCTTTTTATATACGTATGATATGTGGTTTGGCCTAAAAAGAAGATTGTTGCATATGCAAATGATGTTACTCTATTTCCACCAATTCTATCTCCAGAATGTATACCCGAGGTGGATAAATTCTTTGAAAAACCAGCTAAGTAAAATTAGTGGATGGTGAAAATTATGGGTTTAAAGTTGAACCATCAAAAACCTCTAAATAAGACTATACATGAATCGAAATCAGTGGTCCCTGAACATCAAGGTATTTGCATTGATACGTGTTCTTTAACTGTATTCACCTTCAGTGAGATTTTAGGTGTGACTCTTGATTGCAAATGTACTTTAGAGAAAAAACATTCGGTATATTTTTCTCGTCAATTGTACAAGTAACTGTCTTATAGTGTTTTTTAACCTTTTCATTCATCAGTAAATCCTAAAGAATTTTTATTTTCAGTCTCTCATTGCACTTTATTTCGAAAATTAGTCTCTTGCCTTCTTTTTATGTTGACTCTACTCTTCATTAGTCGGAAAAAAAAACTTGCGGTTTGTTAAATATCTTATTCCTAATTTGAATCTTAGTCAATGGTATCGTTGAATAGTTAGTTATAAAAGCATATTGCATTATATTTTTCATAATCCTAACCTTCATTTGCATTCAGATCTTCCCAGACTGTACCATAATGTTTGTCGTATGTAAGTATGCGGTTAATGCTAACAGTATTGTCTTCCCCTCCTGCATAAGGCTCAACACCACACAGTATTCTAGAATTTTTATTCCACCAGTAACCAGATTGAGAAATAATCTTCTTAATCTCGTTCTTGATTCGGTGGTCCTTTAGAAGTTTAAACTTGTAACAAATCTGATTTACTTATTTATTAATTTTTTTTTTATCCAATTAACATGTCTCCATTCATTGTTCGATTATGACATATATATCTTATTGATGTTATGGGCATTAAAATATGTTATATTTTTCTATTTATTAATTCTCACTTATGTTTTACATATTTCCTAGTTTTCTTTCCTCACTAGGCTATTTCCCCTTCTGGAGCTCTATGACTCGTAGAAATCTGCGTCTTCAACTTGTAAAAATAAATGTAAAATTAATAAAGTTTTCCGATAGAATACTGGGATATCTTCTTTTCAATTAAAATTATGATTTAAAGACGTTAGTATCAAATTTATTTATCGAAAATTATAAAATAAAGAAATCATGAACAAAAGAGAAACATACAGTATATCATCCTTTAAAATCACTAACGCCCATACCAGACCGCTAAACGAAGGACAAAAATGATGTAATCGTTGGAAGGGGATTGATAGTGAGACAAAAGAAAAGTCGACGTTTTATTTATGAAACTTTATAATAGACTTCCTGAGCTAGTTCTACAATAGTCTCGTCTCCAAATTTTTGCAAAGAAGTGTGGGTGTCTATATGCTAAGTAGGGCTCTACAAAGACTTCACGTCAACATCATGAAACTTTCCTTATATCAATGGACCAATTCAATCCATACCAGCCTGTCCCTGCTATGCATTTAAATTCTAATGTGGAATCTTGGCCCCTGGAAGACTACAATTTATCTTCATGCTTATACGAGTGTTCGTTAATCCTTTTTTTTTTTTTTTTTTTTTTTTTTTTTTTTTTTTTTTTTTTTTTTTTTTTTTTTTTTAATAATACCGTTTCGTTAAATTTGCATTTGCAATCTTTCACGTAATATTTCCTTACGGATGATACTTAATTAAGATAGTAATTTTTCAACAAAACTTTTAAGACATTAGTAAATAAATATCACTTTCAAACTTTCGTATTTTTAAAGACATTTTTTTTTCCTCTCTTATATGTAGAATTAAAGTTTCATACTTTTTCATTTAGATATTTGTCCAAGCATGTATGCATGCATTAATAGAAGAGATTTAAGGAAGTTTTTCCTACTTGAATCATTGAAGAAAAATTATCTAAGGAAATAAAGTTTGTTGAAAAATATTTTCATCTTTTAATTTTTAGTTTTAAAGTTAATTATTACCCATGTTATGCTTTCATATATTTTCAAGCATATATGAATAGATAAAGTATAAATAAAAAGATTAGGTGAAAGGCCTTATAGTTTTATGACTAAATAGAACATCAACATAGTTGTTTTTAGGTTTAAATCATGGAGTAACATAATTTTTCTGACATTCCAATTAAAGAATATTTTACCTACTTCATTCACATGCTTTACAAAGCTCGCCTAATTGTAAACTGAAAGGAATCACTGAAGTGATAAGTCAGTACCATGAAAACTGCTCTAGGTTTATGAGAATATGACTGGGCACTGAGAATGGAAAAAAAAAATATTATTAAACAATGATAACAGGTAGAACTGACAGGCAATGACGTCAGAGCAAAAAACAATAAGTATGGATTTGGAAGCAAACAGTGCTACCATACCTAGCTTAACAAAAGCAAGGTTAAAGTTGAAATGAAGAATAATTCTGTGCTCATCACTCTATTTTGTTTTGGCTATGGAATTTTTTCGCGGTCATGTGAACCAACCCACCACATCAGTGATCAAGCCATTACATTAATTGGTTAGGCGCACAATTTTATCCTGGGATTATTACCGTTAACACCATATCCGAACGTTCTTTTAAAGACTGGAACCATAGGTCACTACTAGATTAAGACTGGACATTATATCTATAAAGTTTATCTGGTAGATTTTTGAGGCTATGGAAACTAAAGACTATGGCACTGAGTAATGAGTGTGCCTGGTTGTTCAGATAAGATATACTTAGGAAGGTGCAAATTATTTAGATGACAATCGGTGGCATGATAATCACAATTACTTAAACAAACCTAATGAAGAATATCACTACGTCATCTTTAAACAAGAAAGAGTTTTTTTTTTTTTTTTCTTAGCGATGGAATGTGGTCAATAGAGATTTAATAAAGAATGCGTTTACTTAAATATCAATAACTCCATCAATAGAGATTTAATAAAAAAATGCGTGTACTTAAATATCAATAACTCCATCAATAGAGATTTAATAAACAATGCTTTTACTTAAATATCAATAACTTCATCTTCTGGGCTTACTGTTAAAAGTTTTATCATGGTCAAACGTTTCAAATACCGAGAAGTATTCTAAGCCATACATAGTACTTTCACTACGTGTGTGTATTAGTTTTCTTAATGGTACGTCCCTGTCCATGACAAGACCCTAAGAGAAATATATGTCATTCTTGTTTTCTGGATTCTCTCGACAATAGGTTTAATGTTTTGTCCTGATTGCTTCAATATTACCTGTATATATCTTACATTTGATCTTTTTATCCAAAAGGACAAGTAAAACTATTATGACTTCTTCATCAAGAATGATAAGACATTCAGTAGGTAACTTCCCTTTTCACCAAGAGTGCAAAATCATGATATAGCTTTCCATGATTCAAAAGTAATAAATTCATAAGTAATTATCAACAAGTGTTTCACACTAGGTACCGCATATAATCATTCTAATGTTAATTCTCAAATATACCCATAAATGGCACTGCCTAATTGAACTTAAACAGGACTGCATCGTTCTTCACTAGGTTCATCTCTCCTATATATTAAAAAAGAAGTGTCTGCTGAATAATACAGTATATATATATATATATATATATATATATATATATATATATATATATATATATATATATATATATATATATATATATATATATATATATATATATATATATATATATATATGTATATATATATATATATATATATATATATATATATATATATATATATATATATGTGTGTGTGTGTGTGTGTGTGTTTGTGTATACATACATTATATATATATGTATATATATATATATATATATATATATATATATATATATATATATATATATATATATATATATGTGTGTGTGTGTGTGTGTATATATATATATATATATATATATATATATATATATATATATATATATATATATATATATATATATATATATATATATATATATATATATATATATATATAGTTTTAGTGATATTTCGACTAGAACCTTATAATCATTACGGACTTTGCAGATTATATAATTTTTACTGTATTTTATTTGAAACTATCAAATGCCATAAATTTTCAAATGAAGAAAATGAGGTTTCTCATTCTCTAATAAAAGGAAATTAATTTTGCCTCGTTTCTCCGAATGTTCAACTTCTTCCAATTCATTTTAGCGTTCAAGAAGAATGATCATAGATACGGGGGACCCTTATTAGATTCAAGCTTTCGCTTTTATGATGGCAATATAAACCATTCAATGCTTATGATTATGACTCTCTCAGATGGAATTTCCCAATGGCAAAAGCGGTACATGAAGCATTTGTACTATCGGTAATGATTTACGAATGGATTCTCCTCATTTAGTTTATTAGTTATCGGAGTATAAACATAACGTAAATTTCTATAAAAGAGTTTCCTATAATTTCCGATTTGCTTGCTGAATGTTTTATATTTAAACTCTAAAATCTAACCAATAATTGATACCATCTCAGTTATTTTTATTACAGATGTTCTTTTGACACTTGCTCTCAGTCTATTTCAATGGAACATTATTAATAACATTTATTTAGTAGTCAGAATAGTCTATCAATATAATTAATTTTATTTCATCTTTTGTCTAACAATTAAGAGTTTATGTGTTCAAAAGAAAGAATAATTGATTAATTCCTTGAAAGAAGTAAATTAACACATATAATTCAAACAAAACTCAATAAAAAATAATGAAATAAAAATATGAGATTTATTTTACAGTACTGATATGTAGTATAGGGCTTACAGAAGGTTTCCCAGTAAATGTAGGACTACGTCAGGGGTCTTCATGGAGCCCTTACCTATTTGATCTGGTCATGGATGTAGTAACATAAGGCATTAGAGATCAGTCTCCTTGGTGTATGCTTTTTGCTTATGATGTTATACAGTGTAGCACTGGACGAGTATGTGAGATTGAAAAATAGGGAGAATGGGGAAGTTAGTTTACAAGGAGAGAGGTTTAAAAGAGTTGAAAATTTCTAGTATTTAGGATCAACAGCTGCAGTGGATGGTGATCTGGGTGCAGAAATAAACCACAGAATAAAAGCAGGATGGAAGAATTGGAAAAAAGTGCGTGGAGTACTATGTGAAAGGAAAATGGGGGTTAAGTTGAAAGGTAAGGTACACAGGACTGTTGTGAGACCGGCAAAGATGTATGGAACGGAGACGTGGGCAATAAAGAAGACAGAAGAAAAGAAACTGGATGTGGCAGAGATGAGAATGTTGGGATGGATATGTGATGTGACAAGAAGAGATAAGATACGGAACAAAGTAATTAGGGGTACCACAGGACTTAGAAAACTATCAGATAAAATACAAGAAAGTACACTGAGGTGGTATGGTCATATCCTGAGAAGAGATGAACATTATATTGGGAGGAGGGTAATTGGAAATGAAGGTACAGGGAACGAGAAGGAGAGGGAGACCAAAACAAAGGTGGATGGACTGTATTAAGGATGACCTTCGATCAAAGGGATTAACCGGCGATGAAGTGTGGGATAGAGGTAGATGCAGAAAGCTGGTCAGAAACATCGACCCCACATAAAAGTGGGAAAGATGCAGACAAAGAAGAAGGAGAAGAAGAATACTGATATATATAGGATCCTTCGAGGTTTCTCAAGGCCTATTGCAGAGTTTACCCCATGGACTGAAATCCAAAAAATCTTGGCTTTTTGGCAAAAGGTAATCCATATTTTCTAAAGATCTATATCCTGCAATGATGGCAACGCAGGTATTGCTATGACTAGTGCGTTCCTGTCATTTGTCCCATCAGTTGTTGCAACCCGGAAGTATGATATTCGTTTTTACTTCAATAATTTAAACCAGCTGTGATTTTTGACATGTTTGGGGCACACCAATATCATTGATAGATGCTGTGTGTGACTGATGCTCATGCTTGAAGAAATCTTACAAGTTACACTGCCAGTTCTGGCAGGAGATAAATAGTGGTGAGAATAAGTGTCAGCCATCTCTGAGGACTTTCTCTTTGAAAATCCTCTTACCATTTTGTGTGAAGAAAGAAATAGAGGTTTTCTTGATTGGAAGATAGAAATAACTGTCACCTTTATCTTAGAGCTCTTCCATGAATGTTTGAACTACTCTTTACCCCACCAGTGATGTGTAGCTACCATTTCAGCTAGTGTTGGACCCTCAATGTTCTTTGTGTCTTGCACCAGCAGGCTGGCTGATTCCTTTTGGAATGAGATGTCACCCTCCTGCATCAATGCAGAGAGTGAGTTCATGTTTTCAAAGGAAAATTAATACTTATGGTGTATTCTGCTGTAGCTAGTTTTTTTTTTCCTACCAAACATGGCCTTACATTTAACTACTACACTACTAACTTTGTGTCCACCGACCTTCCACCTACAATGTGCTGATGCATCAACTGTTCCTCCAGTTACCTTTGATCAGTTTAGTTGATGCATGACTGTGTGCGTGTAACTCACGCTCGTGAGATCAAGCACGAGCCTCTCGCTCATGATCACGAGTGTCTAGCTCGTGATCGTAAGCATCCTCAAGAGCTGTGTAGAGACTAGTGTCGCAATCAAGAGAGTGTAAATCCCGATCGTGAGCGTGAGCGCAATCATGAGCATCTCTCTTGTGATCCCGAGTGTCTGGTTCGTGTTAGGGCCGAGAATTTTCTTCTACACTTTTGGAAGGTTAAGTTCCCTTTATGAAACTCCCTGGCCACATCTGGAAGTTGTTGATCATATGCCATCAAATCTCTGATGTGAATTGGGATGCATCGCACAATTCCTGAGCTATGACATTTCCCAATGTTAGTTTGGCATAGAGTTTCTTAAAACTAAGTGTTACTGCTCATCTTTTTATTCTATTATTTCTCTAAAGTTTTTGGGCTTCCCTAACATCCCTCTCTAAAGACGTTTATAAAAGGTTACAAAAACCTTAACCTAATAAACTACCAAATTTGGAATATTATTTTACAATCCTATTACAGCTAGATTGAATTATCTAGAATACTCTGTCTAGTATTGAGCCTTATGATGGGGGAGGCAGGGAAGTGAGAATCAATACCTTTTAATGTATTCAAGATGACCAGTACTTAGACAAGTTTCTGCACACAATATCAGACGTTCTGGTACTCTTACTTAATATACTGAAAAAAAAATATTTCTCTCAGTTGGTCCTCTTCATATGAAAATGCCTTCAATACCATCAAGATTACTACCTAAAACCCTACAGGTAGCCTACTATACCTAGATAATCTGCTTATGCTTGAATGAACCACATCAGACTATTGCTTTGGTGTTGGCATCTCCCAAGACAGCTAGGAAATAATACAAGGAAACATATCCCTCTATATAACTGAGACTGCAACAAAAAAATTGAAAAGGAAATGGATGATGACTCCTAGAGTGTAATAATATCTAGCCACTATACTATTTGCCGTAAAATAGACACCATCACATCCTATTATCCACTGATGACAATATGTTCAAGGCATAACATAGACATCATTACTGCCCATTACCCACTGATGACCTTATATTCTAGGATACTAACAATGGCAAATAATCTGCTGAAAATTCTACATCATAGGGCAAGCCCAAGCTCAAGCCAGAATCAAACAAGCTACAGCTAAGAAGGGAGAGACAATGACTGCAGAAGACTTAGTAGGTAGATCTGTAGGCGCCTCCAAACCCTGCATCCTTGGCTAACAGGGAAGGGAAGTTTGCAAATACTACTAGAAACTATTGAGCTGTAAGTAAGCTTGTACTCTCATCAAACAGATCACTATGCGTGGACGTTTCTAATAGGTTAAATTAGTTCTATTTCTAGTAAGAACTATGATTCTAAAGTGTTTAGAGATGAAATTAAATAATTTCCCTCATGGTACACATTTTATCGTATTTCTATCAGAGTGTATCACAAGTGTTTCAACTCATGTTCGTACACTGTAACTGTAGTTTCTTATTTATTGTATATCTTGCTCTACACTTCACTGTCAATAGAACCCGTTTGAGCCTATCTTTTCAAAAATTGTCTTGTTTGAATTTTTAAAACATAAGTATCTGGAACCTGTTGTATATAAACATGCCATCTGTTGTAATAAATTTAGTTTCCTTCACCTCGTCTCTAAGTTGCAATCTAATAGCTCACTCTCACATTGGTGACCATTGGAGTTACCAGTTCCTTTCTCAACATTCCCCTCACTGCTGTGTCTTACTGTTTCATGATGCTTCCCTCTGACCCTGATTCTCCTTTCAATGCCATTCCCTTTGCCAGTAGAGAAGCATTCTTATGGTTTTAGCATGCATCGGTCTAATTCTGCTTCAAAAGTATGACTAACTTGAGCACCAGAGCAGACCATGTTCTTGCAGCGAACCCGGAGGGCACTCCCAAAAATCTTTGATTGGCTTTGCGAGCAAGGGGACATCCCAAATGCCTACGACGCCCTCAAAATATACCTTCTGGAACAGTACTCGCCATCGCCAGCCACCCATATAGCCAAACTATGAAAGCTCTCTGAACACCTTTTGGGGGACCAAAAGGCTTCACTCGCCCTTCAGGGAATGACCAGTATCGCTCGCTAGTAACCTTCAGCAGACGTCTCTCCTCGTGAAGTGAACTTAATGAGTACCCTTTGGGTACGACAGTTACCCGAATCTGTACGTGCTACCATACCCAATGTTGACATTTTGCCCTTAAAGAACCTGATGATCAAGGTTGATGCCCTTATGGACACCCTTTTCACTACCTTCAAGACCTCCATCAACTTTGCCACTCTTGTCAAAGAAGACAACTGTTCAACATCGACCAAAGATGTTGTGAATGCAGTAGGATAAAGAAAAGGTTTTCCATCCAGAATTTCACCAAATGCCCCTCTGTCACCTATGCATCGCGCTCGACTGCCTACACAAGAACGGCATTGTAGTCTGGTACGCCAAATATACCTTCAGTGCCAATGAAGTATTATTCTTAGGGTACCACATCACTCCTGAAAGAGACCATCACCTCCCTGAGAAAGAAGCAGCTGCTCAGAACTTCCCCACACTCTCGACCGTCAAAGCACTACAAAAAATCTTGAGTATAATCAACTATTATCCCCGTTTTCTTTCAGCCATTGCCACCACTCTTGCGGCCTCTACCCCTCCCAAAAGGGTAAGCTAAAAGACCTAAAGTGAAGTCCCCTTCAAGAAGCAGCCTTCAACTGCTTCTCCTCTCACTTTTCCCATTCCACATGGCCCTCTTCTTCTCTCCACCAATCTCTCTATTGGTGCAATACTCGAGTAGGTGGTCAACGGGTCACCCCACCCATAGGCTTTCTTCACCATAAAACTGTCCAAGTCGGAATCAACTGCAAATCTTGTTGTCTGTGACTTTTGTCACTTCTTAGAAAGTACAACCTTCGTCAAACCTTCAATCTATAGTCCGACACCTGGTTTGCCTGTCAAAACCGACATCTCTCTGCCATGGCTGAATACAGTTGCACGCTTCAACATATCCCTACAAAAATGAATCCCATTGCCGATTGTTTGTCAAGAAACACATTGACTGTCATTCACCTGGGATTTGATTACAAGGCCTTAGCAGAAACCAGATTACCAAGCATGTAGGACTTCCTGCACATTCGTGTATTGGGAGACATTCCTCTTGACGCCTCCAACACCACCCTCCTCTGTAACATTAGTACCGGTAGACCACTATCATGGATACCTGTTCTCATTAAACGACAGATGTTTGATTTCCTTCATAGCCTTTCACATCCCTCGTGCTGATCTACTGTATAGCTACTGAAGCCAAAGTGCATTTGTCACGGTACTACTAAGGATGTTGAGGATTGGCTCTGTGTGTATATTTCATGCCAAACTTAAAAAGAACAGTTTCAGGATTTGGCACCTTTCCTCAACCTCAGCGTCTTTTCGCTCACATTAAAGTCGACATAGTAGGTTCCTACCCATATCTCAAGAACAATGTTACCTGTTTATCAGCATTAATCGCTCCACTTGCTGGCCTGAAGCCATTCCCCTCGAAATTGGAACAGCCTTATGTACATCTGCCTTACTCTCAGGATGAGTAACGAGATGTGATATTCATAAGAATATTACTTCTGACAGGAGTGCCACTTTCACCTCTCAATTGTGGACATCATTGGCGAATCTTTTGGGAATAACCCAACATCAGAAAACCATCGACAACCTTGTTACTAATGGAATGGTTGAACGTTTTCACCGCACCCTCAACTGGTTTACCCAGCTTCCCTAGGTCATACTGGGAATAAGGACAGCTCCTATCAATGCCTTTGATGGCTTGATAGCTGAAATAGTGTATGCGACCCCTTGGTTATCCCTACCAATGTTTTTTCCGTATGCAACTTCCTCCGTCATTCTCCATCATCTACATCACATGAGAAAATTTACTCCATGGCAACAGACTTACCAGTTCCCAGCTAAGCAACATATATCATTAGATTTACACTCTATAATGCATATTTTCATGCGCAACAGCACTAGCAAGCCAGTGCTAACGCCCCCTGACAAGGATTTCTTAATCAACATTCGTAGCAAGGAAGACGGGGTCTTCATAGATCTCTTAAAACCTTTGAATCTCCTGCAAGTGCAGGGCAACCATTTCACATAAATACCTCTTTTAGGGGGGACCCATGAACCACACGTTTTTCATACAAGCTCGTACACTGAAACAGTATTTTCTCTTTTATTATATATCTTGCTCTACACCTCACTGCTAACATAACATGTTTAAGACTGTCTTTTAATAAATACTTTTGTTTGAATTTCTGTGATATTCTTGCCCTGAACCTGTCCTATATTAACTCACTATCTATTGAAATAAAGCTAGATGCATTCACCTCTCCTCTCAGTTAACGACTTCCTCTCACAATGGCATGGGTTTTCACTCTTGTAGGGATGATTCCTTGGATTAGATTTGTACACTTGACTTTCCAGTCCAGTCACAATAGCGCTCACTGTTCCACATCCAAAATATGCATGTATGTATGGAAAGACTTTGCAAAGCTTCTGTCTCGTTTCTTCTATGACTTTATGCACATATATAAGGCATCTTTTGTTACTAGCTCTAGTATCAAACAACAGAGGCTAATGTATTTGCCGTGCAAAATTCAGCAGCAAGGTAAAAACAATTATCAGGTTATCTGACAACAATTGTTATGTCTGCTATCATGCCATAAGACATACAAAGTATGTGCAGGATTATCTTGCTGTCCATTTCCTCCTGCATAAACTTTAATTTTTGTGCTATTTATGCTTCTGTGGTTAGTATATTTGAACTTGTGATACAAGAGTAGTTAGGCCCATCCACAAATAATACAGCTCCGCCCTTCAATTTCATTGCATTCCTGAGATTGGCAATTATTACAAGAGAAATTGGAAAAGCAGCTGTTTGATTCTACTTTCTTGGAATGAGGTAATTAGGGGTACCACAGGAGTTAGAAAACTATCAGATAAGATCCAAGAAAGTAGACTGAGGTGGTATGGTCATGTCATGAGAAGAGATGAACAGTATATTTGAAGAAGAGTGATGGAAATGAAGGTACAGGGATTTAGAAGGATAGGGAGACCAAAGCGAAGGTGGGTGGACTGTATCAAGGATGACCTTCGATCAAAGGGCTTAACTGGTGATGAGGTGTGGGACAGAGGTAGATGGAGAGAGCTAACCCAAAAACATCGACCCCACATAGAAGTAGGAAAAGATGTAGAAAAAGAAGAAGACAAAGAAGAAGATGCCTTATGTGGATATTGGCAGATGGCACTTACTGAAGAGAACCAACAATTGATGACCTTTATTACACCGTATAGCCGTTTCAAACATTGGAGAGGCTCAATGAGTTTAGCAGCTACAGGGGACAACCTATGTTTCTGGGTTGATATGGACCTTCAAGGAATGCTGAATTGCGTAGAGGTCGTGGATGACATACTTTTTTCTGAAGAAGATTACTGCACTCACCCTCAACAAATCTACGAGAGGCTTCTTAGATGCCGCAAATTCAAGATTACTCTGCATACTAAGTGAACCTTTTGTGGATACCAGTTCTCAGGAGAGGGTATAGCAGCTGATCCTGGCAAAGTCAATGCAATCTGGGACTTTCCCACTCCGATCAGTTTGACTGACCTTCGATCATTCATGGGTTTAATGAACCAGTTGGCCAAATTTACCCCTGAGATTGCTGCTACGGCTCATTCTCTAAGACCCCTGATGAGCCCCAAGAGAGCATGTCGACCTCCCTTTATATGGGAGGATGTGAAAGATACTTTTAAACAATCTTGTGTGCAAAAATAAGTTGCTTGATGATCAGGCTTCAATTCATTTAGCGTCCACATATTAGCAAGAAAGAATAAAAGGCTATTCAATCTTATCTCTCGTTGTTATCTTGGGATGTCTATTGCCCGTTAGAAGGCTAGGTTAACAACACATTGTGTTGAGCAACTACCACCTCTGGGTTTACTTCCATAGGTAGTAGGCAAATAATGTTATATATCATTTCGAGACTCCTCTATTCAAGCCTTGTGCTACTGATAGGTTCATCCTGAGAGCTAGGGTAGATCTGATATCTCTGATTTCATGCATAAGAATCCGAATAGTTCTTTAATATCCTTGCCTTTCGGTAAAACATGTTCCATCATCTCACAAAGTAAAAAATAAACTGTGTTCTTGAATATGCTATATTTTGTTTTAGGGTACTCAGAAAGAGCCTGGGGCTTTGCAGCATCTGATTTACATTCTTATGAAAGGATTGTAGTGTCCTCAAAGAGCAGAGAAACAAGTCATGTTGTCCCAAGTAGTCACTTCTTGTTGAGAAGAAATGTTAAGAACTCAAAGACCTGAACGGCTTGGCTTTGGACTTTGTCATGACTTCTGCCACTGAGGGGAAAGAGACATTCTCTCATCCTTAAGAATGACTCGTGATACATGAAATGCCATGCTGCTTGCATACTCATTTCACCGAGGTTAAAGTAAGTCAAACACAGTCTTCAGGGCCGAATCTCTATCTGAAGCTTACCTCAAGGGATCGTGCAGGACACCCTGAGAAACCCAAAGAGTCGAAAGAAATTCAATTCCTTTTCTCAAGTACCTGAGTAGAGCAAGACTGTTCAAAGCTCCTTATAAACCTGGTCATAGCCCACAAGTATGAAAACCCAAAACTATTAGTCTGTAAATCTAGTTCAGGATTAAGCAATTGCCTTTCACTTTGGACACAAAGAAGTTTCATTAATGAAAGTATATCGGGAACTACCTGGTCCGGATACCATTAAGTGTGGAGCAATGTAAGAGTGATAATAGTTACCGTGGCCTCTGATGTTATCAACCTACCTTTGAGTAATCAAACAATCAGGTAAACAGGCAGAAATCCATACACGTCCCGATTTTCACAGCCATTCTTGAATTGTCCTTGTATATCTGGTACTGGAGAGCAGAATACTTGAAGATATTTATTTAACTGAGTGGTGAGTGATCGATTGACGGTGGCTCCCAAAAAGAAAAAAGCTATTCTGACACATAAGGATGTAACGACCACTTTTGACAGTACCCTATATCTGTGAACACTGTTTACTTGAACATTCCATCTGTCTGGGATAGACCTTGCTGAAAGCATTACAGCATTATTCACTCAGATATGCACCTATTTTATTAACTAATAAAGGATGTATGAAGCAGCACCCTCCCAATTATGTACATAACACATGGCCGTAAACTTGTCATTCATCATTTCTACAGCGTGCCCTATCAAACACAGCTGGATAGCTTGCTATGAGACAGTGCTGCTTGCTTTTCCTGCAGATAGATATGTAAGGGGCGTTTCTGAGGTGCCTCGTAAACCTGAGAGGGACTGGTTCCTTAGTTATCCTGTGAATCGCAATATTTTTGGAGGTGATAATATCATCTGAACAGCTTTTAGTCAATCAATAACAATCGTGGATCACCCCATATTGTTGCTCTACGAGGACCATCTTTTATGCTGAATCACTAATTGATGACAAGTAACTCCACAGACACCATTGGACCAATCACTGGCGAAAATAACTGAGGAACGATCTTCTCCCCCAAATAAAGAACTCATAGAAGATATTGCAACTGTCAATCCATACATTTTTATCTGAGCAGAAACTGTTGCATTGTCTCCATGATTCTTCTGCCAAATCATCCTATGAGAAAACTCATGCTGACACCATGTGTATCGTTACACTCGGGTACTGTACTCAATCTGCTGCTTTGGCATGCGATTGGAGATATCCCGAATATCAACGATCTGCAGATGAACTCTTGCATGGATAATTGAAGAGTGTTAGACCATCCAGACTTAAGGGATTTCAACTGGTACACAACCCTTCTGATGATAAAGCAAGGGTAATTTTTATAAGACTGAAGGGTCCAAAGTAAAAATTATGTCTTCTTACCGACGGTAGGTGTTGTAGTGGCCGTTATTGTCTTCATTGAGAATATTTTCTGGACAACAAATTCGCTTACTTATCAGGAAGATACAACTGTAGGAACTCAGATATCAACTTACATGAGTATGAGCACATAATTTTTTCAATAGTTTTCCCCTTGGCCACTAAGGACCAAGTTTCAGTCTAATTTGAATGTCAGGTCTGGACCGTCATTGATATGCAAGTAATGGGAAACCAAGAGTTGATAAAATGTAGGCAGAATCCGTCCCTGACGACTTCCGCCCCTTAGTTCTCTACTCTATGAGAATGCTACTTACTCAATGGCTTGAGAAGCATATGCATACTCATAACAGCTGTACAAGGGAACTGTATCCTTCATCATCCACTTACTCTCTTTCTTCACACCTCCTTTGTGGACTTGGCAGGTTGCGTGTGAAAGGTCTGATTATATCCAAATCTTTCTTAGAGGAGAGAGACTGCCGGTGCAGATCTGGCCCTTGAGGTTGCACGAGTCTTCCCTAGCTCTGATTTTAAAGATGCATGGGGGTATAAAGGAAACCTATGCTGTTTTTTGAATACCAAGGTCCTTGAAGGTAACTAATTTACGGATATGGAAGCCATGGCTCACTTTTCTCAACTTCACCTTCATATACTTTACATCCTTCTTGTCCCACTTGTCTGACAAAGTATGAGGTCATGGCATCTCTCCTCTTTTGAAACCAATTGACCAACAAAAAGGCTAACTTGTGTGTCCAAACGGTTCCATCTTTGGTACCTAAGCGAATTCAGTCATTTTGGAGGTAGAATTATCCCTACATCTCAACGTCTCATAGAGGAAGGAAATATGTAAATAATAAGGTACTTGCTATTAGTAATATGTTGTTGAGCTTCATGAAGAGTTTCATCAATAGAGTGAAATGTGATTTTAAGACAGATAAAATCAGGAGATAAACTGCTGTAATGTTACTCTGGTATTTCACCAGAACATTTCATTATTTTCAGGGATGAGTAACGCGGGATTGAAGAAAGGGCAAATGGTATAGGTATAATACAGTCAATTTAAGAAATAAGTTTTGGATCAGATGCTAAATAGCTGACCTCTGTAGATAAAAGCATAAAGAATAGGGATTAAACATATCTGTTTAAAGATAAAGCTACTAATAGACTTGAGCATAAGTTTGGGGTTGAGATTCAATTTGAGCTTAAATAGAAAAACAAAAAATTATCGCAAATGTCAACATGAGTCAGGCAATGTGACGATATGGAAACCATTAAAATATAGTGATGAATTCTATAGAGGATTGTGGTAAATGGTTGGTTTATAAGAATACGTGTAAGCGGATATAGCCAATTTAGATGCTAAAAAAGTTAGCAGAATACATGAAATATACTCAAAGGAATCTTGAATTACATTTGATGGTCTATATGTGAATATCTAGAGGGATTATTAAACCAACTGTTCTTCGTTGATTTAATGCATAAAGTTTGAAAAATATCTAATATATGAATTGTCGAATCTCTGGAAATTAAATGTATTTTAGTATAAAAAGTGATAAGAGTATTAATACAGTTAACATAGTTAAAGGTTTGAACCTAGAATTTTCCAAGTAAGGTTAGTCACGTACTATGTAATCTTAATTTTCACGCCTAATTGAATCTTCATAACCACGTTGATATATAAAAATCATATATTATCAGCAAAGATCTTAGTATTGTGGAACAATTATGAAATCA
>NC_090743.1:93139028-93161528 GCF_036898095.1 Palaemon carinicauda | reverse complement strand
AGGTATCAAAGTCATAAAAGCCTGTATTACAAATCAATGACATTAGCGTTAGAAACGCTCAGCACACATGTCTGCACTTATGCTAGGTTCACCTTCGGAAATGGAACAGTCTGGATGGGCAACACAGTGCCCTCACTTAGTTTGTAGTACAGTATTTAACTACACACTCACCCTGGAATTAATCGTCCCAATTAAGACCACTGTTCCTCGCAGAGTTAAACAGTAGGGTTAACAACGCGACCCACTGCTACCACAGATCTCTTTTAGTTCCTCTACTTGCTTCGCATAGTGGCGAAAGAACACTCTGGAAGACTTCCAGCCAGTGTATGAACGGAGATGTTCAAAATCCATACAATTAAAGAAATTTAATGATGAGGCAACTTTCCTTGGATCGTGACCTGCGGGTGTATTGTCAGGATCCGCTCTGCGAATAAAATATGTGATTTTCGCTCTGAGTTGATTCAGAGATAAATTTGAGCCTGATGTTTCTCCCCTGAATAGTTGACCACCCTTGAAGTCTGAAGTTCTATGAAGATAGACCTTTAGGCATTCTACTGGACATAGAGATGCATCTTCTTTCAGAGGGCAGATTCTCCAGGGACCCCACCTGTTGGTGGGTAACTCATTCTTGGCGAGAAACATAGGATCCGCAAACAGGTTCAGTTCTTCCCCATCCAGGAACTGAACACGACCTGCCTCCCTCGAGAGGCTACAATCTCACTAACCCTGGCCCCGGACGCGAGTGCAAAATAGGAAAATAACTTTTTGTGTCAAATCCTTTAACACACACTCTTCATTGCTCAACAGAGAAGCGAAATGAAGAACTTGTCTAAAGACCATGAAGTGGGCTTTGGAGGTGCTGAAGGTCTGAGCCTAGCACAGGCTTTCGGGACTTTATTAAAGATCTCGTTACCTAGGTCAACCTGGAAGGCATATAGAATGGGTCTTGTCAAAGCAGACTTACACGCTGAAATCGTGTTCGCTGCCAACCCTTGACCATGGAGGTGGGGAAAAAAGGTAAGCAGAAGTCTGTCAAGATCTCCTGCGGAATCTTCGCCTTGACAAAAGGCCACCCATTTTCTCCAAGATGACTCATATTGCCTTCTAGTAGATTTGCACTTATATTCCTCAAGGAAGTCTATACTGGCTTTCGAAATCCCGAAACGCTCTCTCACCGCTAAGGAGAGAAAATCCTGAGCTGCAGGGTCCGGGTTTTCTGTAATGAAGCGCAGACAGTTGACTTCTGGACTCGCTGGGTCAGAACTGGATCTGGTAGTGGTACAAACTTCAGCTACAGTTCCAATGCCAGGAGGAACCACACGCTGTTCGGCCACTTGTGGGCCACTATTGCCGCTACCCTTTGAAGGATCTCAGTTTGTTGAGGACCCTCAACAGAAGGTTGTGAGGAGGGAACAGATAAATCTTGGACCATCTGTTCCAGTCGAGGGACATCGCGTCCACTGCTTCCGCTAAGGGGTCCTCGTACGGGGCACGTACAGGGGCAACTTCTTGTTGTCTTTCGTCGCAAAGAGGTCTATCTGCAGTTCTGGGACTGATTCAGAATGAAGGAGAATGATCCTGCGTCTAAGGACCATTCCGACTCTATCGGTGTGAACCTGGATAGAGCGTCCGCTATCACATTGCGGACTCCTTGAAGGTGAACTGCCGACAGGTACCACTTCTTCTTTTCCGCCAATCGGAAGACGGCCAACATCACCTGGTTGAGAGGTGGTGACCTCGATCCTTGTCGATTCAAGTATCTCACAACTACCTCGCTGTCTATCACCACCTTATGTGGATCGAATGACGCGGGGAGACTTTCTTTAAGGTAAGGAGCACTGCCCTAGTTTCTAGAAAGTTTTATGTGAAAGGTCTTGAATAGCCTGGACCAAGTCCCCTGGACTTTTTTTCGATGAGAGTGACCTCCCCATCCCTCCTTCGAGGCGTCTGAGTGAATCGTCACCGACGGGGGAGGTGGCTGAAGAAGAACCTGACTTCTTTAGATGTCTGGCTTGGGACCAAGGCCTGAGAAGAGTACTTAGCCGAAGCGGCTAGTCTTCTCAGATCTCTTCACGCGTTTGATGCATAACTTCTCCAAACTCCGATTGCATCTTTTAGCTGTGCTCTTAGCACTGGGTCTGTCACCGAAGCAAACTGGAGAGAGCGCAGTACTCTCTCCTGCTCGTGTCTTGATATCCTTTCGGAATCTTGAAGTCTCTTGACAGAACCCGCTATCTCCTTCCTTTTCTTCGCCGGGGTGGAGAAACGGTGTGACAAAAGGTCCCAGTGGATTCCCAGCCACTGGAACTTTTGAGATGGAGAAAGTCGAGACTTTTTCTTTTGATCTTGATGCCCAGGTACTCTAGGAACTGGATCACTTGACTGGAAGCTTGCAAGCATTCTGTCTCGGATGCTGCCCACACCAACCAGTCGTCCAGGTAGGCTACTACCTGAATTCCCTTTAGGCGAAATTGTTTGAGAGCTACGCTCGCAAGCTTCGTAAAAATCCTTGGGGCTATGTTTAGCCCGAATGGCATGGCTCCGAAGGCGTATAGTCTTCGTTGTAGCCTGAACCCTAGGTAGGGGGAGAGTCGATGGCTAATTGGAATGTGCCAGTAGGCGTCTGACAAGTCTATGGAGACGGAATATGCCCTCTTGGGCAGTAAGGTCCTTATGTGTTGCAGTGTTAGCATTTTGAATTTGCAATTCACTATGAACTTGTTAAGTGGCGACAAGTCCAGAATGACTCTGAGCTTTTCCGAGTCTTTCTTGGGAACACAAAACAGCCTCCCTTAGAAATTGATGGGCTTCACGCTTTTTATCCAACAGTTCTTGAACGTACTCCTCCATAACGGGGGTGGAGTGTTGGAAAAACCGAAGGCACGGGGGTGGAGTGCTGTACCAGCTCCCGCCCAGTCCATTCTTGAGTAGGCTGTGGGCCCAGGGATCGAAGGTCCACCGATCCCGAAATTTCAGAAGTCTCCCTCCTACCGGTATCACCTCACTTGGACTGCCGTCCTGAGGTCTTGCCTTCCCGACCACGACCACCCCTGAATCCCCTTCCCCTTGAGGGGCGTCTAGACGAGCCTCTGGTTGCTCCTCTAGGCTTTGCTCGAAAGGAAGTAGACTGCCCTTCGAACGCTGGGGTGAATGCCGTGGACTGTGTCGACACGGCCTGGGGTACCCACTGAAAGGTGGTCGGGGTTTGTGCCACGATCTGGGACACTGGGGGCAATGGCAATTGCAGTTGCTGTTGCTGTCTAAGAGGCTTGGCTGGCCGAGACGGTAGCCTAGTCCTCATAGTCTTCCTCTTTGGTTGAGGACCCTCATCCGGGGAAGACTTTCTTTTGTTAGCTAGGCCCCACTTCTGGAGAAGGTTTCTATTCTCCGAGGCGGCTTTATCAACAACTTCTTTGATCAAGTCGGTAGGGAAAAAGGTCTTTTCCCCAAATGTTGGAGGAGATTAGTTTCTTTAGCTCGTGCCTCACCGTAGCCGAGGTAAACACGAACTCCCTACAAGCTCTCCTTGCCTTGACGAAGCCATAAAGGTCCTTCGTCACTGTGGCCAGATGAGGCTTGGCCACTACCATGAACATTTCATGGACCTTGGGGTCACTTACCATCGTCTCGAGAGTAGTCTGAAGAGACATTGAGGCAGTCAGTCTTTCTTTTTGTATCGAACTCACTTCGCAAAAGAAAGTCAGACAGCTTAGGGAGGTCCTTGCCGAACTGACGTCCGGCAATATCAGCCTCCAACTTTCCCACTGAGAACGTAAGATGGACGTCCTTCCAGTCTTTGTGGTCCATAGGCAGGGCCAGCGACAAGGGTTTACACTCCTCTAGGAAAGGGCAAGACTTGCCGGCCTCGATTGCTTTTAGTACAGCCAGAAACCCTTTCTGTAAAAAGGGGAAGGCTCTAGTAGGCGAGGACACAAAGGAAGGGAGCTTCCTATTCAATGCAGCTACCTTTGAGTTAGAGAAGCCCCTCTCTTTCATCGAGGATGAAAGTAGAGCTTGAGCCTTAGCATGGTCCATCACTATGACCTCCTTCGGCTCTGTCTCCTCCTTTGAAGCTGGTTCCTTCCTCAGCCGGACATAACAGTCCGGATATGATGTCTTGCTGGGCCAGAATTCCAACCTCCAGGGGAGCTGAGCCCAGCTTATCCGAGATGACGATCTTTCCAGTCGTCATCGGCACGTGCTCAGCATACCTCCATGGGTTAGCATCTGAGCACAAGGGAAGGTCTTTCACATTGAGCTTTTTCTGGGGCCCATGTGATTCTGCAAGGCACTGCATTCGCAGTTCCATTGCAGCCGCCTTCTCCTGATTCTCCTTCTGCATTTGTTGGATCATTCCAACAATAGAAGAGAGGGCCTGTCCCAGCTCTACTGGGAGACCGGCCGATGTAGAGGGGCTTGAACTTCATCCTGGGCTTCTGCCAGGAGGTCTTCCTCCTGACACCCGTCCACATCAGACATCCTGTCATCTAGCTGGATGTCTTGCATCGCGACCGCGACTTCAGCATCCACCTGGATCTGAACTTAGGGGATCTCCTCTTGAGGCTGGGGAATCACTGCATCAGCTGATGCCTTAGGGAAAGGATACGCCCTCATCTTCTCACTTTGAAGATAAGGGCCAGAAGTGTTCTTTTGGAAGCCCCTTACCCAGGCACGAAGCTTCTTCCTAGCTATTTAAATGTCTCATTAATCAGGTTAGTGCACACAGTACATACCTGAGGGTCCCAATACCGGAGATCATCCTTGTAGACAACGTAAGCTGCGTGTCTCCTACAAAACTCATGTCCGCAGAGGTTCTTGCTGCTGACATTGCAGAAAGCACTTCCCCACTTCGGAGTGTCCTTCTGTAAAGAGAAGAAATTTCCATGGGTATCAAGTGAACTATGTATCACTGGATATACATAGTATAGCATAACAATTCAGAAAGGAAAGACACACACTTGTGTTTCCCTCACAACCCATTGCTGCAGCCTTCCAGATAATAAAATCAAAATGGTTTATCTCTTTTAGAGTAACCAATGCAAGGTTTCCAGAGGAAACAGGTGGAGCTCACACCTAAGCAATGATTTTAAAATCCTGGATAATAGACAGGGAAGAACTCAGCTTCCTATCTGAGGGCAACAGCAAAGGGATGTGCAAGAAAACACAATAGTGTTAGAAGATACAGTGCTGTACCAAAACCTTTACTATAGTTTTCTTCTTACTGTATATGCTATACAGAAGAATACTAGTACAGTATAGGGGGATGTGTGCCGGCCTGCCTTTGCCGGCCGGCACACACTACAACTAGCTTTAAAGTATACTACTTAACAGCTATAGGGCGGCAGCACTCTGGTTCAAATGCCTGTGCCGGTCGGCAGCAACTGCCGGCCGGTAACAGCCAGTGTTGGCCGGCAATGGCTGCCGGCCAGCAACTACACAAGGTAGTACCCAGCTGCCGGCCACACTCTTGGTGACCGGCAGACAAGGACTGACATAAGCCGGCCGGCAAAGGTACAAGACCGATGCCAGCCGGCAGCAAAAGAACCAGAGGACTACACCTGCCCGGCTGCCGGCCTCATAGGCCGGCAGCCGGGACAGGTACAGCACTAGAAGAAAAATAGAATGGATGCCGGGATAAGAGTGTACACAACCTCCAAGCCCGGCAACCGAAAGAGTGCATATAAGGAAGGGGAGAAACTAATTCAGGCTTCCTTGACCAATGCCGTCCGGCTCTGCCGGCAGGCATGGATGAGGGACCAAGAGAGGTCCGGGCAGCACTCGAAAACATAAGACCCTTGCCGGCCAGCAGCTCTGCCGGCCGGTAAGGGGCTGAGTCAATTCCAAATCCCAACCTATACTAGGTCCAGAAGTAGAACGACGTACAGTACAGTAAGACCCCTGCCGGCCAGCTCTGCCGGCCGGCAAGGGGCTGAGTCAATTCCACATCCTAACCTATACTAGGTCTAGATGTAGAACGACGTACAGTACAGTAATGGCTAGGCCATTATGGAGATAGAGGGGGAAGGGACAAGAGGGTCCTGCCAACCTTGCTTTAGTGACAGATCACCCACAGCCAAGAAACTTATCTTAGCCTAAGGGAGATCTAAGGGGAAAGGCCAACAATACTTGCCAGCTTCCAGAGCACCAAAGCAAGGAAGGCGTTGCTACTCCCAAGGGAAGAACTTATCCTCCCCCGAGAACAGCAACAGGACTAGTCTGGTAGATCATAAAAGAAGGAATCATAACTACAGAAACCTTCGGTAGTGACCTAAGGGAGCTAAGCCCCTTTGAATGTGTTAGGTCAGCGAGGGGGACTCAGCCCCAAGCCAGACAACACAGACTCAGACTAAAAACTCTGTTGTTCTGTCCCTCTTGAACCATAACTACAGGAACAGGAAGGTACAGTAACACCCTAGAATAGTTTTATCGAAAATAAATTCGGAAAAAACCACTTAGGGATAAGCCCAAGGCTTAAACAGAGGGAAAGGGATTGCATACCTTCTCCGAAGAAAAGAAAGCAACCGGGGAGTATGATAAAGTATACTAAGGCTCCATAAGCAACTAGCCTAGGCACCAAGAGTATCGATTACCTAATTCACCGAAACTCACACGTATACAATCTTGGAAATATTCCACACAGTTTAAAATGTATAAAATATAGCCTAAAGCTTCAATAAAATTTTAATTACACTCGGAAAAACCAAAATCATGCATGAAGTACTAGGACCAAACGACTAGGCTACATGGCCTAGCGTAGGCCAGAATGGCGAATACTTCGCCAAATAATACTAAGCACGAAAGGAAATCCTATGTAATGCTAAATAGCTAAAATTTATTAAAGCAAAACAACCAGGAATGTCGCTCTGACTAACTAATTTATACCTAGCGAGCGACAGTGTCCAGGACACCTCTGGTAGGCTACGGCTCTTGTATCAAAGATTAATCCTATTAATCACTCAAAATTTAACCAAGAGCCTACATTTATACATAACAGACACTATACTCAACTTATCAGAGGCCAACGAAGACGGAGAAGCCATGAAAAGCCGAATAAATCCAAGATTTGCGAGAAAAACAGGAAAAAACACCGAGTTGTTAAGCTACGCAAAAAGGAATACAGATGGCGCCAGGACTGGCGCCAGGCACGCATACGAATCGGGGGATAGGGAAGCCTTGGGAGCGGCTCCCCTTTTTCTTTCCCGAATTCGTATCTCGCTAACCACCTCCTACGAGACGAAATCTCTGTCCAGGATGTAGATTGCCATGTGACGTGTCTAGTATACGTCCTCTGATATGTCGCGATATCCCTTTCACGAGGGATACTTGCTCCAGGAGTTAGAATTCTGGTACCTTAAGGTAAATTCTCTGGGAATATCGCCGTAGTTGTAATATACCCTAGGAAGCTACCCTATAGGAACTTCCATCAGGACGACATGGCTTGAGCCCAAAAATATATATATATATATATATATATATATATATATATATATATATATATATATATATATATATATATATATATATATATATATATATATATATATACAAAACATATTCATCCTGGTCCACTGCCTTCGATAGACACAAGAGCAATAAATTAATTTGGACGAAATTGTAAACATATGTAAGAAAAAGAAATGAACATAGGCATAACATATAATTAAAATCACAGATAATATAAGGACATTAGGAATAACAGAATGTGTCCCTAGAGATTGCAAATAAACAGAGGAAGGGGCAGGAGGAGATGGATTGACGACCTAAGAAATTTGCGGGTATTAATTGGAATAAAAGACCATAAAGAGACATGACTGGAAGGGGGAGTAGATGATGATGATGATGATGATATATATATATATATATATATATATATATATATATATATATATATATATATATATATATATATATATATATATAACCCCAATCTGAAGCTGAACAAGAGAATAGATTAAATATCAATATTCAAGATTGTGTTTATGAAGTTTTATCCATATAAAGCATTCAATTTGTTGTTACATAAACGCAATGAACCAATTAATATTAAAGGAAACTATGTTTCTGAATTCTAGAAATTACTAAAGCTATACAGCAAATCAAACCTATAAGTCCTACACGTTCCATTTGATCATCGTTGCAGGATTTTCTTAATAAAAATAAAATATGAGAGGAATCCTAATTGGTAGAATATAAAGTACTGAAAGAAGACATAAAAGTAACGAAGGGGTATAAGGTAGAAATTTAGGAGTCAAATAACTAATGGTTCTCATTATCATTCTTCAGTAAAAATGTGATTATTTCTCTCCCTATGTATTTACTTGTCAAATATATACATCTCATTTAGGCAAAAGATTCAGCACTTAAATCATTTGTTGTCGCGTGACTGATATATTTACATAAAACAAAGAAATAGTCTGAAAAAAACAAAAAAAAATCTTTCACAACTCTCATCAGGTTCAAAAAATTTTTTTAAACAAATACTAACTTATTCTCACGAAATAAATAAAATTTGGTTAAAACAATTAACAATAGAACCCTTACGAAAAATATTCATTAAGGAGGATTGCTTTTTTTTTTTGGGGGGGGGGATATCTTCGGTTCATTGGGAATCCCAACCTACTTGCACAGCTCTTTCAAATTCTTGAGCATTTTTTTTTTTAAACAAAAGGAACACTCTAAATGAATAAATGGCTACAAGGACATTCATTGTTATAGAAGTATTCACAAAAATCTACATATATATAATTCATTTGAATATTGTATAGAAATGGACGTTACTCGAATTTACTTAAAGATTAAGAGTCATTACCAGATGATAATTTCACATTGCCTTTTGTTTAGCATCAGAGTTAGTATATAACCCTTATTAGGTTATGGCTCTTAGACGAAGGTCACTTCTAAGTAATAGCTGATGAGATGTGCATAATTCTATTTATAATATCAGAGATAATTCCTTGGGTTTCAGTAAACTGAACAAAGTAGACGGCAACAGTAGACTGTAACTTGGACTCCTTTGCAGCCTTATTGTATGAATATTATTACTCCGAGTACAATTCCTATTTGATATAAGATACAAAAACTGGATAAATGGAGAAAAATCCCTTTAGTAAATTTTATTAAAATAAGTAGAAGGAGTATTATTAACGCCAAAAGTAAATCTACAGACATAACGAATTAAAAATACTAAGGACAACGTTAATCGAATTCAATTTTATAACAAAGACATGACCAGTCTTACATTATAAAAATACCGACAAGTATTCCTTACAAAGGTAGATTTTCAAGGATACTATAATCATAAGACTGTAACAATATCTACGAAAATTAAATTTATTCCAACTCCAAAGCCTCTTCAGAATTTCAATTATTATTGGCGACATAATCATCTGCGAGATTTTTTCTAAATAACAACGAGGGGATTTTGAAATTATCAATTATTCATTCAAATTCATTATTTCCAAATACTAAGAAAAAGGTAACATATCATTTACAGGTTCATTCAAATCTTAAATTTAGAATCGTATTGTAGCTTTATATTTCACTAGTTGAAAACTTAATAATAAACGGATTTTGAGCGAAGCGAGAACTCTATTTTTGGGTGAGGTAGCCATGTCGTCCTGATGGAAGTTTACCAGAGCATTACTGTATCTGTGGATTCCCAATCAGTGCCGTACTCTCAAGAAAGTATTTTCCTGGTCCGTCTAGACCTAGAGACCTATGATGTTACCGTCATACATCATTTCATCTAAGCATGAACTATGTTAGTGCTTCCTGCCCCCTACAGGGGTAAGTCATACTAGACTCTGGAAAAGTCTCGAGGAGTACATAAAAACTTATGGATGACAAAATGACAAGCTTGTATAGTGGTCTCGCCCTATACATTATAAAGCAAAGTTTGTATAAGAGTCGCCAAAGTCAGAATGAATTTGTGACACCTTCCCCAAGGTGACCACTCTTAAAAACTATCGGATAAAGGTCATATCCGCATAGGAACAAATTTGCATCTCTGCCACTCTCACGTTAGGGTACCACCTCAACCCATCCTAAAGAAGGGTTAAGGAGAGTGGACTTTGCTTAAATCAGGGAACAATCTTACAAGACATACCATGATAAAAAATATCCATATTTTAATCTTAATGCTTAGTACATATCTAATAAAAATGAGTGTGGGCGAATAAAACGCAGGGTTCACTATGAACTAGTTTATGAAAAATTTAATAAACATGCATATCAGATCTACCTTTATAAAAATTTTCAAAAAGTGGATGATATCTAATAAAGCACAAAGAAAACAGTCAACAGAAAATAACGTTTCATCTACCATGAAACAGACTTGCCACTTTAATTAAATAAGTAATAATGCTACAGTCTGTATACTGTTTAATTACACTAGCGCAAGGACGTGCCCGTATTATGCTATAGTTCACCAATGTCAATGGAACAGTTTGTAAGGACACTTTCGTGGCCTATCGCTCGGTGTGTAGTACACACAGTGACTACACACCCACCCTCTTAATTAATCGTTCCAAATTAATTACACTGTTCCTCGCAGAGTTAAAACAGAAGGTTAAAGGATTTTAGCTGCTGCTACCACAGATTACTTGTAAATAAGGAAATTTTAGGGAAGAAGCAACTCCTCTCGGATCATGACTAGCGGGTGTACTGTCAGGACCGGATTAGCGAATAACACAGGTGAGTTTCGCCCTTATTAATAGAAAACCTTGAGCCCAAGGTTTCTCATCTGAACAGCTGTCCTCCCATAAAGTCTGAAGTTCTATGAAGATGGACCTTTAGGCACCCCACTGGACATAGAGATACATCTTCCTTAAGAGGGTAGATTCTCTAAGGACCTCACCTGATGGTGGGTAGTATATTCTTGGAAAGAAACTAAGGAGAGAAAATCATGAGATGTGGGTTTCCTGGTTTTCTGTAATGAAGCGAAGACTGTCAACTTCTGTACTCGCTGAGACAGGGATGGATCGGGTAGTGGAACAAATTTTAGACGTAGTTCCAATGCCAGAGGGAACCATACACTATTTGGCCACTTGTGGGCCACTATTGCCGCCTTCCCTTTGAAGGATCTCAGCTTGTCAAGGGCCTTCAAAAGGAGGTTGTGCGGAGGGAACAGATAAATACCGGACCATCTGTTCCAGTCTAGGGACAGCGTCCACGGCCTCCGCTAGCGGATCCCCATATGGGGACACATAACGATCCATTTTCTTGTTGTCTTTCGTCGCAAAGAGGTCTATTTGCAGCTCCAGGACTTGACTCGAGATGAAGGAGAACGCTCCTGCGTCAAGGGACCATTCTGACTCTATTGGTGTAAACCTGGATAGAGCGTCCACTGTCACATTACGGGACCCTTGAATGTGAACTGCTGACAGGTGCCCTTTTTTCCTTTCTGCCAAACGAAAAATGGCCAACATCACTTGGTTGATTTGAGGTGACCTCGACCCATGTCGATTCAGGCATCTCACTATCACCTCGCTGTCTAGAACCAGTCTTATGTGGGTGGAGTGGCGAGGAGATACCTTCTTCAAAGTCAGAAGCACTGCCATGGCTTCTAGAAAGTGGATGTGAAATAACTTGAAGAGATTGGACCAAGCTCCTTGGACTCTCTTCTGATGAGAGTGACCACCCCCACCCTTTCTTTGAAGCGTCTGAGACGATAGATACTGACGGGGGAAGAGGTTGAAGAAGTATTGATTTCTTCAGTTGCTTGGCATTGGACCACGGCTTGAGAAGCGAACGCAGTTGAGCCGGTAGAGGTCTTATTAGATCTCTTCGCGTGTTTGATGCGTATTTCCTCCACACTCCTGTTGCATCCTTTAGCTGTGCTCTTAGCACTGGATCTGTTATTGAAGCAAACTGTAGAGAGCCCAGAACTCTCTCCTGTTTGCGTCTTGATATCCGTTTGTATTTCAGCAGTCTCTTGACAGACCCTGCTATTTCCTTCCTCTTCTTCCCAGGAATGGAACGTCGATGTGACTCCAAATTCCAATGGATTCCCAACCACTGAAATTTTTGAGCTGGAGAAAGTCGAAACTTTTTTATATTGATCTTGAATCCCAAATATTCCAGGAACTCGATCACTCTCTTGAAAGCTTGCATGCATTCTGTCCTGGATGCTGCCCACACCAGCCAGTCGTCAAAGTAGGCTACTACTTGGACCCCCTTTAGGCGTAATTGACGGACGGCTGCGTTTGCAAGCTTCGTGAAAATCCTTGGGGCTATGCTTAGCCCGAAAGGCATGGCTCTGAAGGCATAAAGTTTTCTATGTAACTTAAAGCCTAGGTAGGAGGAGAGGTGGCGATTAATTGGAACATGCCAATAAGCGTCAAACAAGTCTATAGAGACAGTATATGCCCTCTTGGGCAGTAGGGTCCTTATGTGTTGAAGTGTGTGCATTCTGAACTTATAGTTCATTATGAACTTGTTGAGTGGTGACAAGTCAAGAATGACTCTGAGTTTATCTGAGTCCTTCTTTGGAACACAAAACAGCCTCCCTTGAAATTTGATGGACTTAACTTTCCAAATCACTCTTTTGTCTAAGAGCTCTCAGACGTGTTCTTCCAAAACGGGAGTTGAGTGTTGGGAGAACTGAGGAAATTGAGGTGGAGGGCTTCTCCAACTCCAACCCCAACCTAGTCCATTCCTTATTAGGCTGTGGGCCCAGGAATTGAGAGTCCAGCGATCCCTAAATAGCTGTAGCCTCCCTCCTACAGGAAGCATCTCACTTATGCTGTTGTGAGCCTGAGGCCTTACCTCTTTGACTGCGTCCTCCCCTGAATCCCCTTCCTCTTGAAGGACGTCTAGAAGAACCTCTGGCTGTTCCTCTAGCCATCGAACGAAAGGAAGAAGTCTGCCTTTCGAAGGCTGGGTTAAAAACTGGCGACTGGGTAGCCACTTGTTGAGGTACCAGTTGGTACGTGGTTGGAGGTTGTGCCATCATCTGAGGCACCGCGGTCACAGGAAGTTGTTGCTGTTGATGCTGTCGGTAAGGTATAGCCGGCCGAGAAGATGGCCTAGGCCTTTTTGTCTTCCTCTTTTGTTGGGGACCCTCATCCTGAGAAGACTTCCTCTTAAGATCTAAGCCCCATTTTTTGAGAAGGTTCCTATTCTCTGTGGCGGCCTTGCCTACTACCTCTTTAACCACATCATTGGGAAAGAGGTCTTTACCCCAGATACAAGCGGATATCAGTTTCCTCGGTTCGTGTCTCACCGAAGCCGAGGCGAACACGAACTCTCTACAGGCTCTCCTAGCTTTAATAAAGCTATAGAGATCCTTTGTAACCGTGGCCAGATGAGTTTTGGCTACCACCATGAACATGTCCTGGTTATTGGAGTCACTTGCCATTGTTTCTAATGTCGTTTGCAACGACATTGATGCCGCAAGTCTTTCCTTTGTCTCTTGCTCCCTACGCAAGAGAAAGTCCGACAACTTACGGAGTTCCTCACCGAACTGACGTTCAGCAGTATCAGCTTCCAGCTTCCCAACTGAGAAGGTAAGGTGTCCGTCCTTCCAGTCTTCTTGGTCCAAGGGCAAGGTCAGAGATAACGGCTTGCACTCTTCCAAGGAGGGGCATGGTTTCTTTGCCTCCAGTGCCTTTAAGGCTGCCTTATATCCCTTTTTCATAAAGGGAAAGGCTCTGGCAGGAGAGACCACAAAAGAGGGAAGCTTCTTACTCAAGGCTGGCACCTTTGAGTTCGTGAAGCCCCTCTCTATCATCGAGCTTGATAGTAACGCCTGAGCTTTACTATGATCCAAAACTATGACCTCCTTCGGCTCAGTCTCCTCCTGAACACAAAGGAAGATCCTTAAGGTTGAGTTACTTCTGAGGCCCACGTGATGCTGCAAGTCTACATATCTCCAGTTTCATTGCAGCCTCTTTCTCATCACTCTTCTTCTGAATTTGTTGGATCATCTCAACAATAGAAGAAAGAGTCCTTCCCAGGTCATCTGGAATAGCAGAGGAAGTAGAGGGAACTGGTTCTGGGTCCGGAACAGATGTAACCGACACCTCATCAATTTCTTTCTCTTCTACTTGAGAAGTGTGGCACAGCTCCTCCTCTTGACCTTCTCCTAGAAGGTCCTTCTCTGTAGAATCTGACACCTCCTACATCATATGGTCCAATTGGATGTCTTGAAGGGCGGCCGAGACTTCAGAATCCACCGGATTCTTGGTAGTTGGTATCTCCACTGGAGGCTGAGGAATGATTGCATCAGCCGATGCTTTATGGAAAAGGTAGGCCCTCATCTTCTCATTTGGAAGATAGCGGCCTGAAGTGTTTTTCTGAAAACCCCTCACCCAGGATCGCAACTTTTCCCTGGCAGTATCCCTTGACTCCGTCGACTTGGGGTCGTCAAAAGCCTCAGTAATCAAGTTAGAACATACTGTACAAACTTGAGGGTCCCAATACCAGAGATCACCTCAGGAGGCTGCACATGGTGCGTGCCTCCTACAGTATTAATGCCCACAGAAGTATTTACTACAGACACTACAGAGCACACTCCCGCACTTCGGATGGTCCTCCTGTAAAGAGAAGAAAAATCCATGAGTATCAAGTGAAGGCTTTTCACTTATATTGAAACATTTAGCTTATATAGAAAAGCTATAAAAGAAAGAAGGAAAGACACATACTTGTATTTCCTGTACAGTCAATTGTCGTAACCTCCCAAAATATTAAAACTAAGGTTAATTCTATACTAAAATACCTTAGGTAATTTCCTAAACGGAAATTTGATGTGTAGTTTTAATATACGGGATTGAAAGAATACAGGGAGAACTCACTTTCTATATAAAGTACGGTATCAACAAAAGGCTGTACAAGATATGAAGGATTTTAGTGTTATCACAAACTCTGTACAGCAGTTTCTACTAATGCAGTGTGTACTACCCTACGAATATAGCAACTACTGTACATCGCATGTTATTGTGCCAGCCGGCAACTACCCGTTTATAAATCAAAGATATACTATCTTTAACTAATAGGCGGCAGCCCACTGATTCGTGACTGTGTGCCGGCCGGCAATCATTGCCAGCCGACGGCTGAAAACAATAAAACCCAGCTGCTGGCTGCTAATCGTAGCGGCCAGTGAATTCGGGCTGTGATTCCACTGCCGGCCGGCAAAGGTAATAAAACCATGCCGCCGACAGTAGAAAAGAATCAGAGAACCTCTACCTTCCCGGCTATCGGCTGTCAAGCTGGCAGCCGGGATAGGGGTGCAACACAATAATCAGAGAAAAAGTATGGATATAAGGGTATAGGGCGGCATGCCATACGACCTTCCATCCAGAAAGAGTGAACTTATGAAAGGGGAGAATGTAACATTCAAGCTTCCAAAGAATCCCTAGTCTACCAGGCTCTACCGACGGACATGGAAGGGAGACCAAGGGAGGTCTGGGGATCACTCTGCAAAGAAAAAAAGGGTCTCTGCCGGCCGACACATATTGCCGGCCGGCAGAGAGCTGATCCTGTCCTCCATCCTAACCTATACTAGGTACGGAAGTAGGACTGCGGCTAAAAGAAAATAAAAGAAAGACAGGTGGGGAAGGGATAAGGGTCCTATCGACTTCGTTCTAGCAGGAGACAAACTCAGCTGTTAGGAAAGCTCATCCTAACTAAGAGTTGTCTATTAGGGAGGAAGATTGGCAATACTTGCTAACCTCCTCCCAACCAGAACAAAGTTAGGTGAAATTATTTCGCCGGGCAACAAAGAAAACTCATTCTCCAGCCCGAGAAAAACAACACAGGACAGTTTGCTAGGCCACTAGAGGAAGGAATCATCTCGTACAGATTCCTTCCAACATGGACTAGGGAAGCAAAGCTCCCTGTGCCCGCCCCTAACCTAGCAAAGGAGACTCTTTCTCTATGCTAGGAAGAAGCAGACCACAGACTAGAAACTCTGATGTTCTGCCCTAACCCCAAAAACCAGTCACTCTGGTTATCAAGTCAGGACAGACATATCCTAGAATAGTTATACCTGAATTATTATTCAGATAGAACCACTAGGATTAAGCCGAAGGCTTACAGAGGGAGAGAGGGATTGAACTTAGCCTCCGGTGGAGAAAAAGAACAATTGGGGATGTTCGAAAGTATACTACTGTACCTAGAATACTAGACTAGGTAAGATGAGAATCGATTACCTAAATCACCGAAACTCTCTCGTATACAATCTTGGAAAAAACATTCAACAATATCTTACATGTATAAAATATTTGCTTATAGCTTCAATAAAATAACACTCGAAAAAAACTTATACTATGCATGAAAGTACTAGTGCCAGGCGTCTAGGCTACGAGCCTCGCGAAAGGCAGGATCGGTACCTCGACCCGTGCCGAATACACCGAGCTAACACTGACCGAACAATATAAGCATTTCTAGAGTAGCTAAATAGCAAAATTATTAAGGCGTAACACACCGGAAACGTCGCTCTTGCTAACTAACTGACCCATAGGAGCGAGCGACAGTATCCAGGATGCCTCCGGTAGGCAACAGCTCTTGTTTACGTTAAAATCACTTTTGATTTAATTAGAAGTGACAAGAGCTTACATTTATACATAGTAAAGATAATACTCAACTTTCCAGAGGCAGAAGAGGCCGGCCGGAGAAGTAATCAAAGAGTTGAATTAAATCCAAAATAACGAGAGAACACAAGGGAAGACACCGAGTAGTTGAGCTACACGAAAAGGAATAAAGAGGGTGCTACCGCTTTCATCAGATACACACTGGAAACAGAATAGGAGAGATGCCTTATGAGCGGCTCTCTTTTCATTTTCGTTTCAGATTCTTGTCACTATTCCCCCTTGAAGCGTTAATAATGTTCGGGGCGAAGATAGCTATGTGACGTGTCAAAAATACGTCCTCTGATCTTATGCGATATCCCTGTGAGATTATTTAGCGATATTCGCTCCAGGAGTTAGAATTCTAGATACATTACGGTAAAATTCTCTGGGAATATCACTGTAGTCAAATATACCCTAGAAAGCTACCTTATAGGAACTTCCATCAGGACGACGTGGCCTGAGCCCAAAAATAGAACTAGAAACGTAAATATTTAATTGTATAGAAATTCTAATTGATTTAAATGTAATTGTAGGTGATTTTAAAGACCAGTATCCGTTCCCAATAATTTTGGGGTTGTTGGTTATGCACCCTAAAATATATTGATGAATTTTCCTTTGCCGTCAAATTTCAAGAGAAGAGAAATTGCTGATTTGCATTTCAAGAGAAGTCGAATTGCAATTTAGAATGGCAGACCAGAAAGAGATCTATGGTTAAGAATATAACCAATAAATCCTTATGCATAGTTTACATGTAGTCATTTAGAATTATTACATATGTGATTTTATGTGTATCTAGGTAATTTAATCTTCTAAATATAGGGTGTGTACGATTGATTAAATTTTCTAACGCTCACTCTTGCACATATCATTCATATCATGAATGTATTTTTTTTTTTTTTTTTGTGTCCACATTCATTATAGTATTTGCCTGCCAATAAGTATTTAGATGGAATTTATATTAGTCTATATTCAAACCAAATATATATGAAGCGGATATTCCACAAACAGTAATGCATTTCTCAAAGTAGCGTGCAATGTCTCTTGTTCCAAAGAAAATGAGCGAGTTTAATGCAGTTTACAGTTCATTAATCTCATTAAGAATGAGTTGTAGCTAGATGCTACGTTAATTAAATTTATATAAGAAAATAGGTCCAATTATACTTGCGTAATCAGGATAAATGTAAGAGTAATATTTTTCGCTGGGATTTACAACTAACCGCTAATTCTGTTTTTTTTTTCTTTCTTTTTTGAGATAGACCTATGGCAGTTGTACTTTCATACCATAAAAGATTTGGTCATAAGCAAATTAAAAGTTTACCCAACTTTCAATTGAGTTCCACAAGGCACTGGAAGAGCTGAAAGACACAGGCCTACATGGCTTAGGAGTATGAAACTTAAAGTAGATGATGAAAGGATGAGGAAATCTAACCGAAGCTCTATTGACGCAAAGGGCCTCGGTTACATTTTGCTAGTCATCTCTCGTCTCTATCTTGAAGTTTTAAATCAATAATTCTCCACTCATAATCTACTACTTCACGCTTTTTAGTCCATAGCCATGCAGGCTTTGGTCTTCCAACTCTACTATTGCCTTCACGAGCCCAGCTGAAAGTTTAGTGAACTAATATCTCTTTTGAATTGTGAAGATGATGATGATGATGATGATATTTTCTTGTATGGACAAGAAAGAAATTTTATAATTTCCGCAAACATCATATCAACCAATGTCGATATATATGATGGGGCTGTCGTTACTATCCTACACAATTACACTATTTAAGAAACATGTTTTAACATACTCCCTCAGAAAATGATTATCTTAATATATAGTTTTTCCTCCTCATTTATCTCCTAATTCTATGAAACTGTTCAAACTCTTTTCTACGAAGATGATAACAAAGTTATCAATATTACCTTTAACCAACTAATATTCAATATGTCAAAAACGGAATGGCACCAATGATTTTTCTGACATATCAACTATTAACACCTATTTTTTTTTCCACACAAAAACCATACATTATCAATTTCTGTTAATATTTTTTATTATTATTATTATTATTATTATTATTATTATTATTATTATTATTATTATTATTATTATTATTATTATTATTATTATTATTATTATTATTATTTGCTAAGCTACAACCCTAGTTGGAAATGCAGGATGATATAAGCATCTATAATTTAACACTTCAATAGACAGTGATTCCATCATACTACTTTCCTATGTTATTTGCTTTACAAAATCTATTGATGTTTTTTTTTTCTTGATTACTTGGTGCGCTCTTAAAATGTTTCTAATAAGAAGTTTATTAAAATTTTCACAAAGTATCAAAGTTTGGTTTTTGTTCTAACAAATTTTGATTATGGAAACTGTGATTATAAAAATTATAAAAAAGTTAGAGTAATGTGTTTGTGCCAAATTTAATTTAAATCTCAGAATTTTTTTTTTTGTTAGTTTCCTTTTACTAAATCCTAGCATTAACATTCCTTAAAAAGCTAATTTTAATACCTTTATAATTCTGCCAAAAAGATGATTTAGTAGAACCCCAGCTCCTTCTCACTTCAGCAATATTTCTATTAATAAATACTTTAGAAATGTCACGTATGAAAAACTGAAAGATGCTCAAGTGACAAAGGCAGGTCTGACAGACTCCGAGATGGCGGCTTCCTTTTCATATCTGTCTTTGTCCACCATCAACTAAATCAACTCCCTTGGGAATCTTGAAAAGGAGACTTTTAACATTTCATGCAAGGGAATTCTGTTGCTTCTATTGTATAATCATTTTGGAGGAAAAGGACGTTTAGTCAGTTGAAATTGTTTACACTATGAAAAACAAAAATTAAAATTAGAGCACACTGTATATAGAATCGGTTTACTTTATAGCTGCCAGTAATTTTGCATACTGACCTAAAACTAACCAATTATATATGAATAAAATTAGCAAAATGTCTAGTACTTATGAGGTGATGCAGTGTGTGCATATATATATATATATATATATATATATATATATATATATATATATATATATATATATATATATATATAAAAGTTTGCAAGTGGGGAATTGCATAAAAAGACTATACACAAACACAAGTGAAAGCAAATGTCTGAGTATTTTATTTTACAGTGAACTAGTAACAAGTGGTGATAATCATATATATATATATATATATATATATATATATATATATATATATATATATATATATATATATATATATATATATATACATATATGTATATATATATATATATATATATATATATATATATATATATACACATATATGTATAAATATATATATATATATATATATATATATATATATATATATATATATATATATATATATATATATATATATATATACATATATATATATATATATATATATATATATATATATATATATATATATATATATATACATACATATATATATATATATATATATATATATATATATATATATATATATATATATATATATATATATATATACAAAACTTGTGGAGCCCAGTTGAAAGTTTGGTGAACTAATCTCTCTTGGAGAGTGCAAAATGGATGTCCAAACTATCTCCAACTAAACCTAATTATGATGTCATCCACATATGGCACTTTAGTAATCTCTTTTATAGTTTCATTATCTAATCCTATCAAGCCATTTAACTCCTAATATTCTTTTCAGGTCTTAGTTCTCAATTCTACAAAATCTGTTGGATATTTTATCATAAACCATGCCAATACGGTAACACCCGTCTCACTAAACTCTTATATAGCCTAATTTTCTTTTTGTTTTGTAATTTCATGCAATTTGATTTCAGAATTTTACTTAGCCTAACCATTGTTTGATTAGCTTTTGTCTCAATCTTTCATCAAACCCAAATTCTTATAAACTTGCGTTAGAGATCATAGTTCCACCTCATCAATCCTTTCACCCTCCAATGATATTTCATCTGCCATTGCCTACTCCGTTCTAATCCTCCTTGTCTTTTTGCTATCTATATCAAATCCAACATCAGACGATATTTTAGGCATGCATGAAAGAAAGCTTTGCAAGTCCTGTGGTGTTCTGCAAATAAGGACATTGTCATAAGCATACACTAGGTCAGAAAATTTCCTGTTACCAATCCGTTATATACCTTCTGCCTCACCCACAACTGTTCTATGCATTAAAAATCCACGAGGAAGATAAAAAACATTTATGACAAAACATTCCCTTGCAGTATTCCACTGCTCACTGGAAATTCTTTTGATAGGACTCCACTAACATAAACTTTGTACTTGCTATGTTCCTGAACATACTTAGTAAAATTTTCAAATTTAAGATGAACTTCATAACAGGGCAGGAATAAAATGAACATTTGGTGATTGTAACTTATAGCTTTTTAAAATTCTGTTTGTTCATCTCTCAGCTTTTCATCAATCTTCCTCTCCAGTCTCTTTAGAATGAGCATACTTTATATATTCTTCACAACTGGCGTAAGCGTGATACCTCGGTAATTATTGCCATCAGTCAGATCTCCTATTTTTACCATTTTTACCTACACCCCTCAATCCTCCTCAAGCAACATTCTACAAAATAATGTTATAAGTTTTTTTGCAAGTAACTTCATTTTTGACTAAAATCATCTCCATAACCATTCTATCGTATTCAGGGGATTTACATTTCTAAAACAGAATATTTTAATGATAGCTTTTACAAGCACGTACACACACACATATACATACATATATATATATATATATATATATATATATATATATATATATATATATATATATATATATATATATATATACACATATATATATGTGTAAGGCCAGGTAGTTTCCAACCATGCCACCAGAGACTCTAAAAGGCAGCATGGGTGAAAGTGACCTGGCCTTTCATTTGAAGGGGCTAGGTTCGATCCCAAGTTTGAAGTAGAAATATATATATATATATATATATATATATATATATATATATATATATATATATATATATATATATATATATATATATATATATATATATATATATATGTAAATATATAGTATTTGGCCCAGCATAGATGGTGGCTAAATATTTAAATAAATATTCACACAAACGTAGACGCGCACACACACACATTTCCAGGCCCTCTCTCTTCCCTAACTACAATCCCTCTCACCAGGCTATGGCTACTCCATTTTCTCCTTCCCAGAAACAAGCAGGTAGGCTGCTAGCTGTACATCCTGTCGCTTGGCATGACAGGAAAAAATATGTGATATATATATATATATATATATATATATATATATATATATATATATATATATATATATATATATATATATATATATAATATTATATATAATGTATATATATATATATATATATATATATATACATATATATAAATATATATATATATATATATATATATATATATATATATATATATATATATATATATATATATATATATATATATATATATATACATACACACACACATATATATATATACATATATATGTGTATATATATATATATATATATATATATATATATATATATATATATATATATATATATATATATATATATATATATATATATATATGTGTGTGTGTGTGTGTGTGTGTATTTATATACATATTCTCATGCTTTTCCCATTATATAGTGGAGATATATTTTCGATTTTGCTGTATTGTTTTGATATCAATTCTGAATAGATTTTGAATTTTCTTAGTGTTGGGTAAATATCAGCATTAGATGAATATTTAGTTCAAATATCGTCTTTTCTCAAAATTCCATTTGGTAAATATAAAGAAAGGAAAAAGTTTGCGTTGACGAGAATTTTCCGAGAAATTTACCATCCAGCCATATCTTGGCACCGAAGCAGAGACTGTCGAGGTGGAAAAAACTGCGGTGTTGGATAGGAGGAAGGATG